>NW_003519377.1:76724-122161 GCF_000190715.1 Dictyostelium purpureum
CAAATAATTATAATAATAATAATAATATAATCATATATTCTTAATGATTATGGTAATAATCAATATCACATACACCATCAACATGTGATTGACTTGACTGAAATATCATCATCTACATCGTCATATTCAATTTCATCGAATCAACCTTTTTTTCTGCAACAGCAATCATCACAACAACTACCACCACAGATACATATAAACAATAATGGTGCAGTATACAATATACCAGGTTATAACTATCAGATTAAAGATAAAATTATAATAGAGAATATAAATGGCCAAGGATTTAATACAATGATACCATACCAATTAATACCGTTTTTTTCAAGCCCGCAGGAATATAAAAATATAATAGTATCACTTAATAACTTTACTCCGAGATCCAGAATCTCTTTTAATGTTATTATAGCTTTACATATTATATTGATGTTTCCTTTTGTTTTTATTCTAGCATTTTTTAGTAATAAGAAACATTCTACATCCAATATACCAATGATCGTTGGTATAATCATTTTAAGTACTTTATTTATTTCTGCCGTCGTTTTAGGTATCATCAAAAATAGATATGTAAGTTTTTCATAAAAAACGAAAAAAAAAAGATATTTTAAAAAAAAAATCATTTTTTATTAACACAACCACAATTTTTTTCACCCCATTTTTTTTTTAAAAAAAATAATAGATAAAAAAAGAAATTTTAGTTTTTTATAAAGGGTTGTCACATAAATATGAAAAAAGAGGTTTACACTTTAGCTGTTCATTAGCAATTATACACGAAAATGACAAGTGTGGTAGACATATCACTCAAACAAAACTGACTATAGAATACCCCAAAAAAGAATCTGAAATATCCGAAATAAATAATAATAATAATAATAATAATAATAATAATAATAATAATAATAATAATAATAATAATAATAATAATAATAATAATAATAATAATAATAATAATAATAATAATAATAATAATAATTTTATTTACTATTCTCAACATCATATAAAAACATTCAATAGTAATAATAATAATAATAATAATATAAATGATAAAAATATCATTACTTTAGAAAAAGTAGATGAGCATTAAATTTATAATTAATATAAAAATCTTTTTGTAAATAAACCGAAAATTAAAAAAGAAAAAAAAATTAAAAAAAAAAAAATTAAAATTAAAAAAACCGATTTTTTGGTGTCTTTTGATTTTGCATTCACGAATTTAATAATGAAAGAATGTTACCACATTATTTTATTGGACCTGTGTGTTCTTAAGGTAAAATGGAAAGATGTTATCATTTTGGTTTTATTATTACAAAGTACACATAAACCAATAGACATTTTATTAAGAACCCAATTTAAAAAAAAGAAAATAAAAAAAATCAAAATAAAATAATTAAATAAAATTGGGGAACACTGCACAAAAAAAAAAAAAACAAAAATAAAAAAATTCTTAAGAAACATTTTCACAATAATGATGATTACATTTTAACTGCAAATATATAAAAAAAACAACAATTTTTATATAGAATTCAATAATGATGATACCAAAAAGCGTCATGTGCTATCACATAATCCACAATTCCTTTTTTAATTTTATTTTTTTTTTTTTTTTTTTTTCTTTTTTATATAAATCAATATTTTTTGTTTATTTTTTATTTTTTATTTTTTTTTAAAACTATTTTATTTTTATATATTTTTTTTTATATTTAATAGAAAATAATAATTATAATAATAATTTTTAATAATAAAAATTTTAAATAATATATATGTAAATTTTATTTTTTGACACTTTTTGACATTTTATTTTTTAATAAAAAATATAATAAAAAAACAAAAAAATAAAAAAATAAAAAAATAAAAAAAAAATAAAAAATAAATAACTAAAATATTTTTTTTAAAAATAAAATTAAATTAAATAATAATTTATTTTATATTAAATTAAAGAATAATTAAATTGTTTAAAAAAAAAGAAAAAAAAAAAAAAATAAAAAAAAAAGATTAATAGATCTAGTCCTTTTTTCATTTTCAAATTTCAAATTCAATTTTTATAAAATTGAAAAAAAAATAATATTTTAAAAAACCAAAATAACAAAAAATAACATCAAATAAAATACTAGTAATAATAGTATAATGTTAAATTCAAAAATGATGTTACAAAATAATAATTCAAATAGTGATAATAATAATAATAACAATAATAATAACAATAATCATCATAAACAAGATTTTCAGAAATTAAAAGAAGCTAGTTTAAAAGATAGTAATGGCAGTGTTTCAATTATCGATATAGGTAAAATAAAACACAAAGTGCCTGGTTATAATTATGAAAAAAGAGATCATTATATTATTCATAGAGAATTGAAAGATAAATCAAGTAAAAAGAAACATTTAACCAATGGGGATTTCTTTTATGATACAAAAATGCCTAGTCTTCTGTCGCCCTTTATGACACAGGAGGAGTTCAAAGAGGTTATCGAATCTATAGATCATTTTAAATCATTAAAAAAACAAAAATATAATAAAATTACATATGTACATTTAGGTTCAATAATATTTCTTTTAATAATTATCGCAATTTGTGGGTGGAGAAAAAAAATAGCACCTATCATTGTATTTATTTTAATGTTAATAGGCATTTGTGTATCAATGGTTGTAATTTATAGAAATATTAGACCTAGACATGTAAGTATAAATTATTTTAGATTAAAACTTAGATATCTATACACACCATATACTAATGTTTATTATTTATTAGATAAGAAAAGATATAAAAAAATTTCATAAAGATATTTCAGAAAAATTTAAAGATAGAGGTGTTTCATTTAAACCCCATCTCATTACTATTGTAAGACCATATACAAAAAAAATATCAATTCATCAAGATCAAATTGTTGTATTTTTCCCAAAGAATGATAGTAGTAACACAATGAGCACTCTATCTACCAGTTTTGGCAGTAGTACAGGTGCTCTTACCATTAGTAATGGATCTACATTCTCGACATTATAAATCAAATAAAATTTGGAATTTTATTTGATCAATAAATTTTTAATAATTGTTTTTTTTTTTTTTTAAACTATTTATATTTCATATTATAATAAATAGATTTAAATTACTAATAAATCATTTAAAAAATATTACAATACCAGGATTTTCAGATTTTTTTTTTATTATTTTTTAAATTTTTATTTTTTTATTTTTTTATTTTTTTTATTTTTTTCAAATTTAAATTAATTTTTTTTTTTTTTTTTTTTTTTTTTTTAATTTTCCCTAATTGTGAAATTCCAACATACACATAAATAATTAATCATGAGCAAATATACAAGAGCAGGTCAATATGTTAAATCAAACTATCCAATTTATTTAGCAAATAAACCAATTCATCAAACATCATTATCATTAGATGTTATCGATAAATTTACTGGCGGTGTATGTATTTATAGAATAATTATAGATACATTAAAATTTATGATAATAATAACTAATAAAAGGGTTCATTAATTTATAAATAGGTTGTTAGTAAAGTACCAATGGCAGATAAAGATATAATTGAAAAATCAATTGTTTCATCAGTAAATGCACAAGAATCAATGAAAAATATGTCATCAGCAAAAAGAAAGGAGATTTTATTAAATATTGCAAATGAAATTGAAAAGAGAGGTGACGAATTTGCTAAGGCTCTTGTTGTAGAAGTTGGTAAACCAATTGTAGATGCAAATGCAGAGGTTGGAAGATGTATTGATACATTTACAAATGCAGCAGAAGAATCAATTCGTCAATATGGCGAATCTGCACCATTGGATATTTCAAAGAGAAATTTAGGATTTTCAGGTATTACTAAACGTTTTCCAATTGGTCCAATCTCAATGATTGCTCCATTCAACTTTCCATTAAATCTTTGTGCACATAAAATTGCACCAGCAATTGCAGCAGGTTGTCCATTTGTATTAAAACCATCAGATCGTACACCAATTAGTTCATTGTTATTGGGTGAAGTTTTATCAAAACAAGAGTTACCAGAGGGTGCATTTTCAATTTTCCCAACTACTCATGAAGATGCTTCAATTCTTAGTAAAGATGATCGTTTCAAGGTATGTTCCTTTACTGGAAGTCCAGCCGTAGGTTGGAAGATTAAAAATGATGCAGGAAAGAAAAAAGTAATTTTAGAGTTGGGTGGTGATGCTGCTTGTATCGTTGATTCCGATAATTCCGAATCAAAATTACAACACATTGCATCTCGTGTATTATTTGGTGGTTTCTATAGTCAAGGTCAAAGTTGTATATCTGTTCAAAGAGTATTTATTCACGATAAACATTACGACCAAATGAAGAAACTTTTAGTCGAAGGTGCCAAGCCATTACAAGCCCGTATTGGAGATCCAATGGATCCAAACACTTTTGTAGGTCCAATGATTACAGAAGGTGATGCCGCTCGTATCGAATCATGGATCAAAGAAGCTGCTTCAAAAGGTGCAAATATTTTAACTGGTGGTAAGCGTATCAACAACATTTTTATTGAACCTACAATCATCGAAAACTTACCAAAAGATACCAGTATCGCTTGTAAGGAAGTATTTGGTCCAGTATTCTTTATTGAAAGATTCACTGATTTCAGACAAGTAGTTCAACGTGTAAACGCATCCCAATTTGGTTTACAAGCTGGTGTTTTCACTGACAATATTCAAAAGGCTTATTATGCCTTTAACAATATCGAAGCTGGTGCTGTAGTAATCAACGATATCCCTTCAGTTCGTGTTGATTCCCAACCATATGGCGGTATTAAGGATTCTGGTTTTGGTCGTGAAGGTATTAGAAATACAATTGAAGAATATACTGAGTTAAAATTAATGCTTTTAAAAGATGTTGGTAATCAATTTTAAAAAAAAAAATAAAAAAATAAAAAAATAAAGAAAATATAATTAACTATAAATAAAAAAATAATTAAAACTTTATATTTTATTTAAAATTATATTATTATTACTATTAATTGGTTTTTTTAGATGTAGATTTATTCGATTTAAATAAATTTTTGATATCTATTAATGATTGTTTACCTTTAATTACTAAATATAAAATAAAAAGGTATAATACTGTAAAGTGTAGATGAATAAAATCAAAGGTGAATGATGATACCCTATAAAATTGTAAAACTTCTTGAGTTGGCTGATAGAATTGAATAGAGTTGTCGGTTGTAAATTTATCAATTTTAAGCTCTTGTAAATAGTTTTCAAAAATGGAGTAAATGCCGTTAATTATGTTGATTCTATTATTATTTAAATGGTCGTCTATGTGCGAGTGATAGGCTTCTGGCTGTTTTTCACTCATTTTCGAAAACATTTTTGAAAAGCTGACTGGTATCTTTTTTTCATGGATGAATGGAAACATTATATTTGTGTTAGCAAAAACCTGGCTCCATGATTCGAACGAATTAATATTTACATCTAAAGATCCTTTTAAAAAGTCAGAGTGGTCTACAATCTTGGAGTTGTTATAGATATAAGCAATGAGTGCTGATGCTATGATTCTAGTATTCTTTTTTAAAGTTTTCAAATGTAGGGTTGATGTTGATCCCTCATTATCCATGTTGTATAGTATTGTACTCTCTTTTGCTAATTGAGGTGGTGATGGTCTTTGGGTTACTGTTAGGGAGAGTAGTTTCTTTTTAGCGAATACTTCGTGTTTCCAATAATTTTTTTTATCTGATAAATTGATTTTACGATGAACTGGAGTGATTTGGGTTTCACCATTTCCCAAGCCTTGGCTAAGACCAGCACCTTTAAATAGATCTATTAGACTTGCTATATGTTTTGGTGACCTTGACAATTGTAAATATAGTATGTTCTCATTGATATCACCGTCTTCCTTACTATTTCTATTGCCCATACCAATTGAGTCAATACAGATGGCAAGCTCTATAGACTCTGAAATTAAACTTGGTTGTTGTTCGATCCATCTTTTGACACCATATTCATTTAAATTCGAAGCACTTGTTAAACCAAATACAATATTGTAAAGACCACGTGTACTTTTGTCTGAATAGAGCTTTGAGAAAATTCTAGCTAGTTCAAAGACTACAAAAGCATTGCCATTATTTGCAAATTCACCGCTAAGTGCAGGAATCATGTGGAACGAGTCATAGCTTGCCAATACTACAATGGTTGGTAAAAAGTATTGGTCGGATCTAAGATGATCTGGATCTCCTCTTAAAATACCTTGAAAGTTATAGGCGAATGGGTTTACAATTAGCTCAGGTAAGCCTGAAGATACAATTAACTTGTAGTCATCCTGATGCTCGGGTGGTACATTACCGACACTCTTTATTAATCTGCTAAACTCTTCACCCTTGACAAAGTAAATTGGAATAGTGAGGGGTAAAGAATCATGGTAAAAAGATTCGAACCCCTCTTGAGATAATATATTATTTTCTTTTTCTTTATTTAATGGTAAACCTGCTGATGGGATACTATGTAACACTACTATGACCGCCTCTACATTTTTAAATATTAGTTTCTGAATGGTGTCCACTGATGCTAGATCTTGGGTAACAATTGCAGTTTTTCCTTCATATATTGTTGAATGGTACAGCTCGTCTTGATATACAATCAGGTTCGATGATAAACTTGCTTTCTGTGGTCCGCCTCCCCATTTTCCTGTACTATTTTTATATTGTAGCATTCTGTATGCATATATTTCATTTCTATTTCCGTTCTTGTTTAAATTTTGTTCAAAAATATTATTAAAAAAATATAAAGTATCATTATTAATGATTTTACTGTAAATAAAACTATTATTTAAATTTATTAACAAAAGTAATAATAGTATTATTATTTTCATCTTTTATATATATTATTTGTTCATTAAGATATGCATATTACAAAAAATAAAAAATAAAAAAATGAATTTCACACATATTAAAAAAAAATAATTAAAAAAATAAAAAAAAAAATTAAAATAATTATTTTAAAAAAATAAATTAATTTTTTTATTTATTAAAAAGTCTTTTATTTTATACATCAATATGATTTTTTAATAAATCAAAAATATTGTTTGAAAGTTCATCTATGTCGTGTGTGTTTTCCCAAATTATAAATTTTAGGAAATGTTTTAAAATTATTCGAATTTTCTTTAAAATAGTGTGTTATGATGGCGTGCAAAGAACAACAAATTAAAGTATTATAAATAGAATTCCATCAATGACCTGATGATTACCATATGGAACACCTTGCACATAAATATTTTTAATTTTTTAAAATTTTTAATTATTTTTTTTTTTTTAATTTTTAATTTTTTTAATTATTTTTTTTATAATTTTTAGTTTTATTTTTATTTTTGCATAACAACACAGTTTAGAAAAAAATACTTGGGTAAGCAATAACTATATCTTCATTTATAGAAAACGTAACAGTTATAATAAATTCTTGATTATCAGATATATATATTTATTTTTCTTTCAAATTCACCACCACACCCTTTTCTTCGTTTTTAATTATTTTTACTTTAATAATTATTAAACCTCATTTAAACTAAGTTTAATTTATATTGGAAAATTCATGGTTATTTTTTTTTGTGTAGGTTAACCTTTTCAAATAATTTTTTTTTTTTTTTATTTTTAATTTAAATTTTAATTTTTTTAGTTTTTTTTTTTTTTTTAAAATTTAAATTATTGTTTATTTATTATTAAAGTTGATATTACAATTGGGTATTATAATTATAAATAAAAGAACCAAAGAATAGAATCAACAAAAACAATAAAAACGTTATTTATTTGTATGTATATATATGGTTAATGTATGTGTGTGTTAAATTGGACATCACCCACAATTTTTTTTTTTTTAATATATACACCCCCATTGACAGATTTTTAATCAAATTAATAAAGATAAAGTAAACAGCAGTTTAACAATAATAGCAGGAGCATAAAAGATTTCTATTTGCATTTTAAACAATAACAGATCCTCCTTTTTTGTTTTTTTATTCCATTAAATAATAAAATAATGTTAAAAATGTATGTGTGTGGTGGATTGTAAAAAAGTCGCACTTACCAATAAATATCCCAATTCAATAAATTAATTTATATTATTGATTCACCAAACAACAACAACAAACAATTACACATGCATTTTTTATATAAATAAAAAAAAAAAAAAGGAAATTAATATATCAAAATCAAAATAATAATTTAATAATTAATAAATCACAAATTAAGTAAATAACTATTTTGTTTTTTTTTTCTTAATTTAATTATTTTTCTCAAATAACTTTCAAATTTTATTTGATTAAATATTTTTTTTTATTTTTAAAATTTTTTTATATTTTTTATTTTTTATTTTTTATTTTTTTTAAAATTTTAAATATCAACATATAATCGTAATAATAAATTAATTACTTTAATAATATTATAACTATTATTGTGCTATGTTTAAATAGATAAAAATATCTCAATTAAATCTTCACCATAATAATAATAATATAACGAATAACAATATTCATATAATATTTCACTCTCTTACTATTTTCTATTTTACAAATATTCACAGAGACACACCACACTAACACACTTTTCAATAGATTAATACCTTAACCCCCACAACACAAACTAGTTATAAAATTTAATAAAAACTTAAAACAGGGAATACTATATATAAAAAAAAAAAAGTTATACACATAAATATTTACACAACCTTGTATGTTTTATTCATTACCATATTTTTTAAAATATTTAAATTATTGTTTTTTTCTCTTATCTTTATAATTTTTTTGATATAATATTTTTTTTAATAATGATTTAATTTTTTAAAACTTAAAATATCACAATATTAATTTTTTTTTTTTTTAAAGAAATATTTACTTTTTTAAAAAAGTTTTTTATACAATTACACAAAAATCAACTCACAACATAGAAAAATAACAACAAAATAAATTAAAAAATAAATTATAAAATAATATATATAGAAAAAAATGCAACCATCAAATGACCCTTTAGAGGCATATACTTTAATAAAAGAGTTAAGAGCCGGTGGTGAGGGAAAAGCACTGTTATATAAAAAAGATGGTATCAAATATGTTGTAAAACAAAGAATTTTTAATACATTAAACGAAGCCAATCAAGGATTAAGAGAGGTAAATTATAAAATTTAAAATTTTTTTCTCTTATTTAATAATTTCTAAAAATTTTAATTTTTTAATCTAGGCTTATTCTTTAGCAAAATGTGATAATCCAAATGTTGTAAAATTTGAAGATGCGGTTATAAATAGTAAAGATAATCAAATTGTTTTATCAATTATTATGGAGTTTTGTCAAAAAGGTGATTTACTTGATTTTTTAATAGATTTAGTACAACCTACAAGTCATCATACAGTTACCTTGGGCTCAGAGCTTTCATCATTAAACTTGGGAACATTCACACATGAAACCAGCAGCGATATAGATACAAGATCAATCAGCTCCACAAGCTCTGGCTCTGCAGAACATAGTGATGTTCGTTCAAATTCTGATAATAGTACCACAACTCCAACCATTATGACACCAAATAATTCATCTCCAGCTACAAATAGAATTGGCTCCACTCCAAAACAACCATCACAACAAACCTTATCAACTCCAAGAGAAGGTGGTCCAGCAAAATCTCCAATAAAAAAAGAAAAAAAGAAATGTGTTATAAAAATGACTATTGATTTAACAAAATCTCTAATTTATCATAGTCATAATCATAGTAATAATAATAATAATAATAATAATAATAATAATAATAATAATAATAATAATAATAATATTGATAAATCAAAAGGTGGATCTCAATTAAATCTTTTAAAAGATTTATCCCCATCACCATCATTAAATCATTTTGAAGAGCAAGTTGTTCAATCAGATCAAATTAAAAAAACAGTAGACTCAATTTATTTAATAGAACAAAACCAATTAATCTCTTGGTTATTAGATATTAGTTTTGGTGTTCAAGCAATTCATAAGGCCCATATGATACATAGAGATTTAAAGAGCGAAAATATATTTATAGATTCATCAAACAAGTTAAAAATTGGAGATTTAGGGCTTGCCACATTCAGTAATCATACTACAGTACATAAAGACACAGTTGGTACTTATTCATATTCATCACCGGAAGTATTGGAGTCCAAATCAAGCTCCAACAAAGGTTATGACAAATCCGCCGATATATTTTCTCTTGGTTGCATCTTTTTTGAATTGATAACCTTGAAACTTTTATCATTCAATAGAATTTTCATTGGCGAAGATTTAATTAACGATAACTTTGACTCTATGAAGTTTTTATCTTACTTCCCAGAAAAGTACCAAAAGCTAGCTCCACTCGTAATGTCAATGCTCGATAAAAACCCAAATCTCAGACCATCAATAGATACCATCATATCTCGTCTTCAATCTATGGACACCTCCACACTTAGAGAAAGAATCACAATTAAAAGAGCAAATAGCTTTAAGGGTTTAAAGAAACAATTAGATCGTTCCCAATTTGAGGAGGCTGCTCACATTTTAGCATCATCGTTAGTAACCGATCCACGTTTTTCATCTATATTTCCACCATCTGATCCCCACTCTGTTGGACACCTTCAATATCTTTTCAAATATATATTAAAAGTTTTATCCACACATCGTTGTAATATTTGGGGTTACTTTGGCATTGATGGAAAAATGTTATCAGTTGCAGTTTGGCTTAACCCAGATAAAAAGAAAGAGGTTCGTGTTAGTGACCGTATCAAAGGTAGTCTTAATTTAGCAACTAAAATTGGTTTAAAAAAAGTTGGTATGGGTATCGAGTTAATGCGTTTTGTCGATGGTATTCTTCAATCTGAAAATAAAGAAAAACATTGGTTCTTGGCCTATTGTGCTACTCTTCAAGACTATAGAAGTAATGGTATTGGTTCCTATTTATGTGAAAATATTTTAGAATGGTCCGATCACAGTAATGTTCCTTGTAAAACATTGGTTTTCACTAAAAGTTCATTCGAATTCTTTAAAAAATTAGGTTTTGAGGTATCTAAAGAAATAACAAATGGTTTACCAAAAGGTATAAATAACAATGTTTGGTTATTAGTTAGAAGACAACAATCACTAAATATTAACAATTAAATATATCCATATAAATAATAATATAATAATAATAATAATAATAATAATAACAATAATAATGCAAATCAAATCATGTATAATAATCTATATTTATTTTAAAAACCACTTTTTTTTTTTTTTTTTTTTCAACTTTTTTATTTTTCTTTTTTTAAAAAAAAAAATAAATTTTAAGATAAACTACTTTATCAATTTTAAAACTTAAAGTTTATTTAAATTTATATTTTTACGTTTATTTATTTAATTAGAATTGTAACACAAAGGAGGGGTTAATCAAATAAAAAATTATGTGTGTGTTAATTCTTTTTTCAACACTCCCCATTTATTTTTTCTAAAAATAATCATCAGGTTTTAACCAATTCAAAATAATATTTTTTTTTTTTAATTTTATATAACCCACAATGGGGTTAAAACAAATAAAATATTGGTTAAATAAAAAAAATATTTTTTTTTTTTTTTAAAAAATTTAAATTAAAAATATATTGTATTATTTTTTTTTTTATATATACAAGTAAATAATGGATAATATATATTTAATAAATAATAATAATAATATTAATAATACTAGCAATAATGATGATTTAGAAACTTTATTTTTTAAAATTTTTAAAAATAAAAAAATTTTAAATAAAATATTTTATCATATTCAAAATAGTCCTTTAAATCAAGATCAGAGTGATATATACAAGATTTACTTTGAAAATAGAAAAAAATTTAAAGACATAACCTCAATTTCATGGATGATCAAAAAAAACCAACTGCCACTATTAAAATGCAAATTAGAAGCTGGAGAGCTTTTGGATAATGATATTGATCCAAAAAAAGATAAAGATGGTGTAAGTAAAGATTGGTTAAATCTCCTTTTTAAAGGTGATCCTGAAATGGCTAAGACCCTATTCAAATTATTACTAGAGTCTAAATCAATAAACTGCAAAGAAAAATTTGTTTATAATTTTCATCTCCTTCATGAAGATCTAATGGAGATAGCTCTTTCCGGTGAGGACCCATATGTTCAAGTGTTACCATCAATGATTGAAAAATCCTTTACCGAGTCCAGTATCCCTCAAATTAAACTATTACTAGAGTCTTTTTTTTCAAATAGTCCTATCCTTTCACAATTAAAAAGAAGCAGGGAAGACTATGAAAATCAAGTGGATAAATGCAACTATAATACTCAATTCTACCGCCAATTGGTTAGCAAATTTAGATCCCAGACAATTCAAAGAGCATCTACAATTAAAGATATTTTCCAAAGAGATAAAGTGTTGACTTTAATTTTAAGCAACTCCAATTACTATAGCCCGCCAGACACCACCCCATTACCACCTATCTCCAGCATTGAAAATATGACAACTAAAAGTAAAATAATTAAGAACATCCACAATTTGGAGCAATCAATGACAATGTTAAGAAATTACCTTGCACAAGTAAACAACAAGATTGACTTGGAAACCTTGCTTTATGAAACCATTTCAATTGATAACCAAGAAAAGTTATTAGATCTAAAGTTTTATTCCTATCCAAGCGAATTAGAGAAATATGAAGAAGAAATTGAAAAAATAATAAAACAAGACCAATCAAACAATAGAGTTAAAGAATTAATTAGTATAATTCAAAACACAGAATCACCACCAAATGAATCTTTAACAGTATCAACACACCAACTTTTAAATATAAATAATTTGAAACTATTTTTATCTAATAATAAAAACAATTGGAAGGGTATGAAAATAATTTTATCAGAGCTTAGTGTGCTACTCACCTATCAAGTTGAGAAAGAATTTCTACAATACTACCTGTCTTTAGGAAATAAAGAAGAATTTAGCCTCATTACAAAAATGATGAACTGTTCTATTATATATACAATTTCAAACTCTTTTTACAAAAGCAAAGATAAAGAAAACTTTTGCAAAATAATTGAATCCTTACCAAACAATAATGAAATAGCTTCCAATTGGTTAGAAATCGTTAAAAGAACAAAAAATGTCGGTTTAGATGGCAAAACCATTTTTGTTATTAAAGACAATGATACAATAGATTTTATTTTAAATAATAAAGAACTATTTAAAAAAGATTGTTGTGATGAATTCCTCTATTCCAATACTTCATTAATAGAATATGCCATTAGTAAAGAATTATTACCTAATCAATTTGATAGGAACTTTGTTTACCAACTTCCATTAAAAAATGCAATTGAAACATTTAATTTAGAAGAAATTATAAAATGTTGCAAATTTGTAGATATATGTGTTCAATATAAAAAACCAGTAAAAGAAATTTCATTTGAAGATTCAAACAAATTATCAGATTTATTATTGTATTTAGATTCAATAAACTGCAGTAAAGGTATTTTTTATTGTTTAGAATATATTCCAACAAACTATGATATTTCAAAAATTATAAATAATAAAAACAACAGTAACCAAAACAACAATAATGCAGAAAATAGTGAAAAAATAAGTACCTGGATTGATTTATTTGTTATTTTAATCAAAAGAGTCTCATTCTCTAAACTCAGCCTTTTAATAAAAAACAACTTTAATCCTATAATTGACTATCCAGAAGAATTTCTTTCAAAATGGAATCAATATCATTCAAACCATCAGTTTTTATCAGATATACCAGATGACACTCCAATTTATTGCATTGGTTTATTAAACAATCATAATAACATTAATACTGATGATATTATAGAAACTATTAAAATATTAATAGAAAACCAATTGTCAAAAAAAGTATCAAAAAATAATTTATCAGTCGTTATAAACTATTTATTCAGGTTGCTACTTCAAGCAATTTCATATAACAGTAAACCAGATAATGAAGAAGTCGAGAAACTGATTGAAATATATCAATTTATAAATAGCTCCAATATAGCATCGGTTCAAAGTTCACCACTCTTCTCATTCTATTATCTTTCAATTAAATCAAAGAAATTTGTTAAACTAACTCTAGAAACTCTTCAAATAAACCAACTTAGTAGAATTATTTTTAGAGTCAAAGATCCATCCATTAACCAATCAAATGAAAATCAAAGCAGTGAAGATTTTACAGATTTATTAGATCCAAAAATATTCACATTTGAAAAAATATTTTTAGACTATTCTTTTCATTCTCTATTATATCTCATATATAATCAATTTTTAAATCTTAAGTCACTACGATCCTTAGATAAAGAAATCAAAAAATGTGACTCCTATGGTCACTTTCAAAATCCCAAACAACATCCAGCAATAAAAGCAAATACTCTTTTTAATGCAGTTTTAGAATTTTTCTTAGATATTAGGGAACCAAATAACTTTTCTCTTTTTGTAGATATGATTCAAGAAAAATTTCCAATATTCTTTAACAATCATTTCAAATTCTCTGAACGTTGTTTTCATAATGCTTACAGTAGTGGTGTGGAATTACCAGATTCAAAATACATTAATGACTGTAAATATGATAAAAAAGCTGATGAATTATATGTATTCAAAGGTGATAACCTTTTCAACTTTATAAAGGAAGCTAAAGTTATTCAAATCTCAAAATTAGAAAATATAATATTTCAAAACACACAAAATGTAGCACTTTGTTATTTAAAATCATCAAACAGTATTCCAATACATCTATTTTCAATTCAACAATATAAAATGTTACTATCCACATATCCTTTGTACCCAGGTTTAAAACTATCCAAATCAATAATTAAAAAAACAATATCATCAGAGTCAATATTATTTTTAAAGCAACTCTTCCAAAATGGTTTTATAAATAACAATACCTCCAATGATCCAGAATTTGATCAACTGTTATCATTTACAAAAAAAGAACTAATGAATCATAACGACTATAAATACATAAATTGGATAAATAAATAAATAAATATTAAAAATAAAATAAATAAATTAAAATAAATTTCTAATATACCTATACCATTATAATTATTATTTTTTTTAAATATTGTTTTTTTGTTTTGTTTTTTATTACGATTATTTTATTTATATTATTTTAAAAATGATTTTATTCTCTTGTTTTCTTTGCAGTTTTGTTTTTAGCACGTTGAGCCATTTCTTGTTTTTTAGAGACATCATCTACTACCTTACGACGACGTAAATTAGAAAGCATTTTAGCTCTTGATTTCTTTTCATCTGGTGTTAAAAATTTTTGTTGATTCTTTAATGCATCTCTTGTTTGATTTTTTAAGATCATATCGAAAGATTCTTGGTGACCAATGGTGTTCATTTCATTGATATCTCTTCTTTGTCTAATTATACGTTCGTGGGATTCTGCAGCTTTGATAACTTTGAGGTCATATTCTCTTTGTTGATTTTTTTTAGTCCATTCTTCGAGTCTTGCTTTTTTAATTTCAGCAGACTCTTGACTCTTTGGACCCTTGATACGATGATTTTCAATTTGGATTTGACGAACAGCTGGGTCTGATTTTGTTAAAACTGATACAACTTTTGATTGAGTTTTATATTGTTCTGCAATCTTTTCTAATGATTTACCTTCGACACGAAGTTTTTTCATTTGATTGATTTCATTTTCTTTAAAATTGTGTTCTAATGTCTTTTTATGTATTTTTTTTGGTTGGAATGGAATTTGTTCAACTGGATGTTTAAAAATTACTGTGTTTCCTTTTGAAATTGGTGTGCTAAATTGAACAGCTTGATTTTGACCTAAAATTGATTGAATTCCACCAAATCCATTAGTGCTTAAAGCTGCTGAGCTATAATATCTGATATTATTTATTGATAATTTTAAAGATGATTTAATCATTTTTTTATATACCAATATATAATTTTAAAAAAAATGAAATGAAATAATCGTTTTTGTGAAAAAAAAAAAAATTTTAAAAAAAAAAAGAAAAAAAATTTTTAAAAAAAATAAAAAAAATAATTTTTTTTATTTTTTTTAAAATTATTTTTTATAGAAATAATATGATTATTTTTTATAGAAATAATATGATTATATTTAGTTGTTTTTAAAAAAAAGAAAAAGTTTTATATCTATGAATAAACAAAATAAAATAAGGCATTATGGAAAAAAAAAAATAAAAAAATGATTTTTTATAAACTTAGAAAAATTTCTTTAAAAAAAACAAATAATTGATCTTTTTACAAAAATACTTGATGTGAAGGAAATTCTCAATCAAATCAATATAGTGATAGCAAAGTCTCTCTTTATTGGATATTTCTGGTATATGTACATTAATTAATGCAACTCCATTATTATATACTGTTGCCAAAGTTAATGTTCATATCTAAAAATAAACCAACTATTAATTTTTCAAACAAAATTGATAAATTTAAAATAAAATTATTATTATCAAACTAAAAAAAAATTTATATTTAAATAATAAATATAATTATTTTTATTTTTATTTTTATTTTTATTTTTATTTTTATTTTTATTTTTATTTCTTTTTACAAAAATAAAAAAAAAAATAATTGGATTTTACAATTTTTGGAGGACATCTCCTTTTTAATAAACAAGATACACCAAAATACAACTATTGTTTTAAAATTTTTCTGGATTTATATAAATCTAAAAAAAAATTTATTTTTTTGTAAAATTATTAAAAATAAAAAAGTATAAATTTAAAAAAATATATTTTTATTCCTTAAAAAAAAAATCTAAATATGTTATTCAGTAAGATATTTTAAAAAAAGATATTTAAATTATAAAACTAATTCTTTTTATTTCTTTAGAATCATTACAATCCATCAACTTAAAATCAAAATCCTCAAAGATCCAATTAACAGCATCAAATAACACCACCTTAACTGGTTCAAATAATATAGCTCTTTATGGTATTGTTGTTTTTGAACTTGATACATCAATCACTGATATACACGTTCAACTTTAAATGTTATATTAAATGAAGCACATTCTTTTAAAGTAAAACTGCTTTAAATAAAATTTATATTATTTTCAATATAAAACACTCACATTTTTATTTTTTTAATTAAAAAAAATTTTCATCATTTTTTAAAAGTTTATATAATTTACAAACACCCTTTTTTTTTTTTTAAATATTTACAAAATACTTTTTTTTTTTTTTTTTTTATTAGTTAATAACTAATAAAAAGAAAGAAAAAAAAAGTTAAAACAATAAATTTTTATCATTTTTTTTATTTTTTTATTTTTTTAGTTTTTTTTTTAGTTATTATTTTTCCATGAATTTAATAATGAAGTCATCGAAAATTCTTTTTTAACTTTATCGGGTCTGTCTGAAATTGATCCATAACCGCTATCAAAAGATGAAGATTCCTTTTCTTTTGGTTCACAAATTAAACTTAGTTTATACATTGATTTTTGAGATTGAATTGAAGGTAAATTATTTAAATAACGTTGAGTAATTTCTTCGGTTTCTAAATGGTATTGTTGTTGTTGGTATTGTTTGATTTCTCTAATGACAACTGATATTTTTCTACATTTTTCAAAATTTATAATTTCTTCATCTTGATTTAAATGATTCTTCATACCATCCTCTATAAAAGTTAAATGAGTTAAATAAACACCTAAATAAGGTATACATGGTGGATGAATATTGTGGAGCTCTTGCATATAGTTCTTATAGTTGGCGTTACTGGACATTAAAGACATAAGCTCATCATAGGTATTTTTAAGGATTGGTTTAGCTTCGATACGCTCCCATGTTTTTCTAAGACGGTAAACTGATGAATTTTGAAGACCAGATAAAATCTCCATAGTTGCATTAAAGTTGTTGAGCTCTCTACATTTTTGGGCTAATAAAATAAATCTTTTAATATAACTAACACGATCTTTAAGTTTCTCTTGTCTAAGGATTTCAGTGGCAACCCATGATGAAACTTGATTGAATCTTTTAATAAAGTTTACAATATTTGGTGCTTTTTCTTCTTTGTCTTGTTTGTTCCATGCTTGACCAAGGCACTCTTTGGCACCAATTTTTCTAAAGAGGTCACTCTCAAAGAGTGTTAATTGACGTGCGACTTCTGTTGGGTCCAAATCTTTGAATGAAACCTCTGAACCGTTTTTGATCTTTGGTGGGATTGGTGCTGGTGGACCATTAGAAAAAATTGGGACTGGTACAATACGATCATTTGAAAGTAATCTCTTTAAATTGATACCGATTTTATCCATATCTTGCATTATGTGTGTATTGATAAAGTTGTCAAGCTTGGCAATTAATTGCTTATCCTCTTCAAAATCATAGTAGTGTTTATCGACCCATGATTTAATAACATTTGTAATCTTTAGACGAATAGCTCTTTTTCTTTTAACTTCATCAGATTGAGATGAGAATGAACCAGTTGAACTTGTAAGATCCATTGAAGATATGGAGGTAGTTGATGATGATAAGGATGGTGCGTGGCCAAGTGGTTTATTATTTAAATAAAACTCTATTAAGAGATCCAAAAGTTCACCACTAGTTGTAAATGATTTGTGTGTAAGTAAAAAAGCAGAGGCAAAATCTGGGTCATGTCTTGCAATAAGGCGGTTAACTAACTTTTCAATGGTTCCACCTTTAACGATAAAGCTTGGAGTGGAGCTTGCACCATCGGATGTAACTTTAGCAATAACCAACTTTGGATCATCTAAAACCTCTGGTTCGTCTTCTGTGATTTCAAAGGGATTATATAAACCAGATTGTGTGGATGGTGAGCCAGTTGCTTCAATTGAAAAACTATTATTTTGTACAGGTGTGGATGGTCTACTATTATTAGCAGAGGTGATATTAGCACTACAACTATTACTTAGTTGTTGTGGCTTGATTGCATTGGCGCTACTTGCTGAAGCAGTTCTAACCAAATGACCAGAAGATGAGAGTGGTGGTGTAACATTTGCTGGGAATGGTGAGGTTTTGCTTCTTCTATCAATTTGTGATTGTGTTGGGGAACTTGAAACATTACTAACACCTCTTGGTGTTAATTTTGATGGACTTTCAACTGAACCATTACTATTATTATTATTATTTTGATTATTTTGATTATTTTGATTATTTATATTTAATTCATTTACTAATTTATTATTTAAATTTGTTAAGGTTGTATCTGGACTGTATGGTGATTTTTGTTGTACAATGGTTTCAGATCTCATTTTAAGGGGAATTACTGCAGTTGACCAAGTTGAACCCTTATTTAATGGTGATGATGTTTGAGATGATGAAAACTCTTTTGTTGGTGTATTATTACTACTACTATTATTTAAATCTTCAAAATTATCTGAAGTGCTTCTTAAGAATGCTGGTCTTGGTGGTGGTGGTGGTCGATTTGATGATGATGGTGTAGTTGAAATTGTAGTTGGTGTTGATGGTAATGGTTGTGATGTTAAAACAGGTGACGAATTTTCACTATCACTTAATTGAGGTAAAGATTCGTAATTACTTGTATCGCTATTATTTGAACAAATAAATGGACTTGTATTTGCACTACTATTATTACTGTTTGTATTGGCTGTTAAATTAATTTTATAGTTTCTATTTGAATTGTTTCTTAAATTTATTATTTTATTGTTATTATTACTATTATTACTATTATTGCTGCTGCTATTACTAATATTATTACTATTATTTGATGAATTATCTAAACTGAGACTATTATAAATTTCTGTTAAACATGATGAAATATCTTTACCTTCACTCATTAAATTTGATTCTAAAAATTTAGTTTGAAAATATTCTACTTGACTCTTTAGATTTTCATTTAAACTTTCTAATTCAAATATTTTATTTTTTAATATTAAATTTTGATTCTAAAATATAATTTTAAAAAATAAAAATAAAAGAAAAAACAAACAAATAAATTTATATAAAAAAAAAAAAAAGAAAAGAATTAATATTATGTTTGAAATTTAAAAATAAAAAAAAAAAAAAGAAAATATTTAAAAAAAAAAAAAGAATGAATTATAAATGCGATATATAAATAATCAATATATGTGATATATAAAAAAAGAGAGAAGATAAAAAATTATTATTAATTATTTATATATATGTTATATTTTTATTATTATTATTATTATTATTATTATTATTATTATTATTATTATTATATATATATATAATTATATATATTTATTTGTTTATTTTTAGGTGTGTGGTGTGTGTTTAAAGTGGTTGTATAATATAAATACCTATTTATAATATAATATATTATTAAGAGTGTGAGTGTGTTTAATTATAAATTGCGGTTAATTGGAAGTTAATGATATTTGAAATTATAAATATAATAATAATTATAATAAAATTATATATTTGTTATTTATTATTAATTTGTATAATTCTTTATTGTTTTTGTATTTTAATTTAAATGAGATATATGATATTTATTATTATTATTATTATTATTATGATGATTATTATGATGGGGACAAGAGGAATAAGGAAATAAAAAAAACAAAGAAAAAAAAAATAAAAAGAGAGAAAGAAAATTATAATTTAAAAATTAAAAAATAAAAAAAGAAAATAATTAAAAAAAAAAAAAAAAAAAAATTGTTTTTGATAATCAAATTAATAAACTTACATTTAAATACTCTATACGATTGTTACATTCAGTATGATCCATTTTGAATTTAATTTATTTTTGTCTGTATAAATAAATATATTTAATATTAATTATTTTATTATAAAAAAATTTTATTTAATAAGGTTATTATAAATAAAATATTGAATAAAATAAAAAAAAATAAAAAACAACAATAACAACAACAACAGCAACAACAACAAAACAACAATAAAAATAAAAAGAAAAAAAGGGGGTAGGTTGTATAATATTATAGTGTTGCTTGATATTATTATTATTATTTAATATTGTTTTTGTTTGTTAATTAGTTTGTTAGTTTGTTAGTTTGTGTATATCTTTGTGTCTCTGTCTTTGATATTAATCAAATTTACAATTATTACTTTTATTATAATAATTTTAAATTTCTTTTTTTTTCATGATATATGTTTTTTTATTTTTATTTTAAAATTATTATTATTATTATTATTATTATTATTATTATTATTATTATTATTATTGTTTATATGGGGCTGAATAAATATTTTAATTTCTAAGTGTATTTTATGTATGTGGTTTAGTGTGTATGTGTGTGTGTGTGTGTGAGTTGTACGATTTTATATATGTTATTTTTATCTTTTTTCAACTAAAATAATTTAAATTATTTTGTTTGATTATTTTAAAAACCATAATCAAAAATATTTAAAATTAGATGGTAATTTCAAATATTATTAAAATTATGTGTGCGTGTGTGTGTGTGTTTATTTGTTTGTTTGTTTGTTTGTTTTGTGTAATGTTTAAATTTATAAATGTGCGAGTGTGTAGTGAGTGAGTTTGATCACAATTATTGAATTGAATACACTATATAAGTTTATTTATTGATTTTAAAATTGTGGGTTTTGTGTGGATATTTATATTGTTAATTAAATTTTCTCTATCTTTGTAGTGGGTTTTTCTTTTTTTTTTTTTTTTCTGAATATGAAATTTTTAAACAATTGAAAACTATTATTATGAAGTGTTTGATGTTATTGTTGATGGTGATTGGTTTATTTTTGTTTTGTTATTGATAAGATTATGTTATTTTTGTCGCTACAATTTAAATAAAAAATATTTGTAATTATATATAAATACTATTACTAGGTATCACTACCACCTTTTCTACTACAATAAAAAAAATAAAAAAAATATTAAAAATAAAATAAATTCTCATACATCAGATAAAAATCACAACCTGTCAGAAAAATTTTATTTTAAAATAAAAAAACCAACACACAATCAATAAAAATTAGATTTATTGTGTGTGTGTATGTGTGTGTAACTGTGTTTCTAAAATTAATTATTGTTTTTGTTAATGATTATGTATTATAGTTTTTTTGTTATTTGTTATTATTTTTTTAATTAATTTTGATTATTGAAAAAAATATAGGAACACAGTTAATTATTATTTAAAATAAAAAAATTATTTATATATATTATTTTTTGTTTAATAAATATGTTGTATGTCCTTTCTTTTCTTTTCTTTTCTTTTTTTTTCCAACCACTGATTGGCTCTTTTTTAAAAAAAAAAAAAAATTTTATTTTATTTTATTTTTTATTTTTTTTTTTTGAATTGTGGGGATGTGGTTTTTTTTAATATAAATAAATTTTTTTTAATATGTGGCAAAATTAAAAAAAACGAAAATGAATTATGATAATGATTGAAAAACTCTAACATACTAAAATTTTCCCGCATCATCGCAAATTTGCGTGTGGGTAATGCCAAAATAAAGCAAAAAAAAATAAAATAAAAAAAAAAAAAAATAAAATCAAATACAAAATATTTTTTTTTCTTTTGTTTTTTACTTGATTTCGAAAACTATCATTATTGTAATTCATGGCTTTAGGTTTTTTTGCCCCTTTGTTATACAAAAAAAAAAAAGAAAAAAAAAATAAAAAATTGCACGTGATAAATAAAATATAAAAGAGAACAATTTAGATTTATAAAATTCTTTATTTTTTATTGGTTGTTACTTACTTTGTTTTATTTTGAAATTTTTTTTTTTTTTTTAAATTATTATTAAAATAAATTGAATTTAAAAGAAAATAACAAAGTGTATAAAACAAATAAATATAAATAAATATATAAACAAATAAATAAATAAATAAATAAATATAAATTTAAATAAATTGTAAAATTAAAATTATTTTTGATCTATTAAAAAAAAATAAAAAAATAAAAAAATAAAAAAAATAATAATAATAAAATTTGTGTATAACTAACTAACTTGATTATATGTGCGAAGTTAGTATGATGATATTTAGGTTTTATTATTATTATAATTTTTATATATTAGATATTTTTATATATATGATTTTGTATCTTAAATAGTGCTATTTTTATTTTTACTGTTATTATGTAATTATTTTTATTTTATTTTTATTATTGACAAATAGACCAAAATATCATATTATTTATTAATATTCATTAATATTAATAAACAAAAAAAAAAAAAAAAAAGAAAAAAAAATAAAAAATAAAATTCTTTTTCCTTTTTTTTTTTTCATTTATTTTATTTTAATAGTTTTCTTTTTATTATTTTAAAAAAATCCTGAAAAAAATCCTGAAAAAAAAAAAAAAAAAAAAAAAAAAAAATATATATGATAATATCGGGTATTTTCGAAAATGGGGTATTGAAAAAAAACCCAATATCTATTGTATTCCGCCTTTCCAAATTTTTTTACTTATTTTCACCCAATTTTATATTAAAAAAGTAGGGCAGGTGGGTATTTTTTACTGTTCAATTGGTCAACTAAAAATGAAAGAAAAAAAATATCTAATTATCTATGAGATTAAAAGGTTGGAAAAAAAAAAATTTTGTTTTTATTTTTTATTTTATTTTTTTTTTTTTTCGAATGATTTTTTTTTCGTATCTGTGGTGTTGTTATAACAATTATAATTAATATGAAAAATAATAGCAACAAAACTAAACTATTGACTTTTATGCAAATATATTTATAAATCTTTTTTTTTTTTTTCTTATTTTGCCAGAATTTTTTTTTTTTGAACTTTGTCATTTACAGAGAGACAAATAATAAAAACCTCTTGGTATAAAAATCTTTTTTTTTTTGATTGTGGCGGTTTTTTGGTGTGGAATTGATCTTCGTTGTTCAACCAGTAAAAAAAAATAAAAAAATAAATAAAATGAATTATTGTTATTATTAATAGTAATAAATTGTATTTTTTATTTTATACTGTTTATTACCAAATAAATATTAACGATTGAGTGTAATGGTTATATTAAATACTTGGCCAAATCGCAAATGATGACAAAAGAATTATGGGGTCTGAAAGTTTGATCGAATTTAAACATTAATTAATGTTGTGATGGTACTTTATTTAATTAGTTGATTAATACTTCTTTTTTTTCTTTGTTGACCAGCTTAATGGTGGGACATAGCTTTTTTAGGTATTTGAGGTTTTGTCAAATTGACAGCTAAATAAGTTTTTAAATATAATAATAATAATTTGTTGAATTATATAAATAAATATTTAAAAATAAACACACAAATAAAAACATTGTTTAAATAAATTTAACCCACTGTTTTTTTATTATTATTTTTTATTTTTGGACAACACTATAAACACAAAATAAATAAACCCACTGAACATTGTTGCGAACCCACATATCTTAAAATCATATCCAAAAACATAAAGATTTTAAGATAATGAACATTTTAAAAAAATATAATTATATTTATGATCTATAATTAACAAGTTCACATAATCCAACATTGCAAAATCTAGATTATTGAACTTTTCTAAAAATAATAAATGATACTAAATTTACATTATAAAATAATAATTAAAAAATAAAAAAAAAAAAAATAAAAAAAAAAAGATATTTTATTTTTTTTTATTTTATTTAATTTTATTTTTTTTAATTTTTTTAATTTTTTTGGTTTTACTTTTGCATAATAACTCTTTTTTTTTTCTTTTTTATTTTTTAATAATTTATAATTAGGTGTAATTTATTTATTTTATAAAAATCCATTTTTTTCTTCTTTTTTTTTCAACAATTCAATAAAACAATATTTAAACAAATAATAATTGATTAAAAGATTTAAAATTTTTTAAAATTTTTTTTTAAAAAAAATAAATAAATTAAATTAATTAAAAATGTCAACTACAGATAACAAAAGTAATAAATTTAAATGTTCTGAAAATTTATGGGTAAGCTATAAAGAAACCAATTGGTTTTATTAGTTCATATTCATTAGATAAAAAAATTCTAACTTTTTTTTTTTAAAAATTATTATAACAATAATAAAAGGATGGATTCGATTTATTAGTAAAGAGAACTGAACATGATTTAATGGTATCAAAAAATATTTTAAATTTTTTTAAAAAGAAGGCAGAGTTGGAGGAACAGCATTCAAAGAAATTAGAAAAATTGGCTTTAAAGACATTAGCATCCATTGACGAAAGTTCAACGATCAATGCAATTAGTTTTAATAATAGTTGGAAAAAGATTATAAATTCAGCAATGATGGAGTCGGAACAACACACACTATTGAACACTAGTTATTTAAATAAGATATGTCAACCATTACAAGCAATGATCAAAGATATGGAGACCAAGAGAAAGAAGATCCTTCAAGAGGGTATTAAATTGAAACAGGATATGAAGGATATGGTCGATGCATTAAAGAAATCACAGTTAAAATACGAAAAAGCAAATAGGGATTTAGAAAGCAGTAGAATCGAATTAAAGGAATATAAAGACCAATGCCAACAACAAGGTGGTGCATCTGATTCGGATCTCAACAATATTGCAAAAATCGAAAGACGTACTCAAAGATGTGAGGCAGAGTTACACAGCTGCGATGAAGAATACAGAGAACAAATCAAGGCAACTAATGATTTCCAAAACTTTTACAACACTGAGGCAATGCCAAAAATTTTAAATGATTTTGAAAATTTCATTATTTTACACTCACACTTTAGCAAATCCTATTTTTCAAGTTTGGTCAATGTACTCTTAGATTTACCACCAGCTTTTTCAAACAATTACGATATTGTAAAGAAATCGGTAGAAATGATTGATAACAATAATGATGTTCAAGAGTTTATAAGAAAAAATTTAATGCGTAAACAATTAGCGCAACCATTCCAATACGAACCCTATGTCGAAGGTAAATTAACTAAAAAAACAGTATCATTAACATGGAACACCAAAATCCTTAGTCAGTTCTCAAGAAGTGCTACAAACAATTCACCAAATACTAGCAATGGCAATTTAAATACCTATATCTCTGGTGTCGATAAGAATGAGCCAATTTTACCCACTGCCTCCTATAAAGTATCTTTGGAAGAGTTGATGGCAAAGCAAAGAGATACCCACCCACATTTAGAGGTTCCATATGTTTTAACAGTGTTGGCAGAGAATATAACTAAATTAAAGGGTCATGTTACTGAGGGTATTTTCCGTGTACCAGGTATCATTAGTACCATTAAAGCTGCTCGTATTAAAATCGATCAAGGTGATTTCGATCTCTCTGCCATCGATGATGTTAGAACTTCATCAGCTCTACTTAAACAATGGTTACGTGATATCCCAACTGCATTGGTACCAGATTCTCTTTATCAGGCCGCTGTTGATACTCCATCAAACGCTGTTAACATTGTAAAGAATATTCCACCAATCAACCAAAAGGTATTATATTATTTAATTAATTTCTTGCAAATTTTCACCAAATTCGAATTTGTAGCCCATAGCAAAATGGGTGTTAGTAATCTTTCAATGGTTTTTGCTCCAACTATTCTTCGTTGTCCATCAGTCGATCCAAATGTAATGTTAAATAATGTAAATAACGAAAGATTATTTGTTGAAAATTTAATTAAAAATATTCCACCCCCAACAAATGTTCACGAGTTTTTAGGTTTACCAGTTCAAATGTCAGATGCTGTCAAAGATGCAGATGATATAGAGGAGTTAAATGAAGATTTAATTACTTCAGATGATGAAATATCAAATAAATTAGAAAATAGTAATAGTGATAACAATAATAGTAATAGCAACGATAATAATTTTAATGGCAGCGATGATAGTAATAAACCAATTTCACCAAACAATTTAAATGATAGTTTTAATAATAATCTAACATTAAATAAGAGTAATGAAAATATTACAATATCAGCAACCACTACAACAACTACAAATAGTGCAGCCACATCATCATCATCATCAACTAGTACCACTGTACCAACATCTCCTACAAGTGCAGGTACAACAACTACTTCACCAGGTTTTTCAGCAGTTATTAGACCCTCAAGACCTCAACCATTAGGTTGGGTTAGAGTTAAACCAGCAGCTGCAGGTAATAAATCGTCATCACCATCATCATCTCTATCATCATCACCATCAACAACTACACCATTACCAACTTCACCTCAAACATCATCCCAGCCAACACCTACCGAGCCAACTTCACCATTGCCACAATACTAAAAAATATTATAGATCTATATATATCTAAATTTAAAACAAAAAAAAAGAAAAAAAAAATATTTGTAATAGTAATTTTTAATATAAATAATACATTAATAATAGTAATAGTAATAGTAATAGTAATAGTAATAATAAATATCAAATTATTAAAAAAAATAAATAAATAAAAATATATATATAATAATATATATTTATATAATTTTAAAAAAAAATAACAATTTTATAAATTTTTTATTTTTAATGATTTTTTAAACTGGTTGATTTGGTATTATCAATATTTTCTTTTTCTTTTTCTTTTTTGTTTTGATTTTGATTTGATTTGAATTGATTTAATCTTTTTGATCCCAATTCTGAAGATAACAAATAGTCAATTAGTAAGGATAATGGGTAAAATTGTATATATTTGGCAATATTTAATGAAAATGGATATAAAACTCTTTCTTTTTTGTTTATGATTGCATCGACGGTAACTTTGCCAACTTGACTTGGTGAGATTTTGGGTATCCAATGACTAAGAAGTGGGAATGATTCAGAGGTGATACCATTGTTTTCAAAATATCCTGATTGGGTTTCTCCTGGAATAACTTCAACAACATTAACACCACTACCACATAGATCTCTTCTAAGACATTGTGTAAATCCTTTCAATGCCCATCTTGCACAGGCATAACCAATACATCCCTGCCATGGTTGTAATGAAACAGGTGAGTTGATATTTACAATTGTACCAATACCATTATGTAACATTGGTGTTAAAAGTATTCTGGTAATATTAAATGCTGCAAAATCTATAAAATAATAATAATATTGATGTTTCCAATAAATAGTTAGTATTATAATAATTTATTTGTTATTATCATATTTTGTTTCTAATGTCATATGTATAAGAGAGAGTACTTACATGGCAATGACATCATTTCTTGACATTCTTTAAATGATGTATCTTCAAGGAATTTCCAATTTCCACTACCTGCACAATTTACTAAAATCTCGACATGTTGATTTAAAAGTGTTCTTTTATTTGATTCTGATAAAATTTGATTGATTTGGTTTTTACATTCTTCAATATCATTTTCTTTGCTTAGATCTGCACTAATGTAGTAGCATTCACTATATCCTTCTTTTTTAAAATCTTCGACTAATTGAATTAATCTATCTTTATTTCTTGCTATTAAAATAACTTTACTTTTATTTCTTAATAATTCTTTTGTAATTTCTAATCCTATTCCACTATATTAAATTAATATTAATATAAATATAAAAATATATTGCTTTATTATGATTGTTATGCTACTATTGTTATTATTATATTATTATTGATATTATTATTGATATTATTGTTACCTTGATGCACCAGTGACAACCACGAATTTATCTTTGATTATTAATTTTTTTTTAAAGATTTTGCTTAATATTAAACTTGCACCATAGAGTAATGGTAAGCTTAAAAATAATGATTTTTTATTGTTTAGTAAGATATCTAAATAGTTTTTTGTTATTGCATTCATTGTAATATGTTGGTGTGTTATTTTTAAAAAAACAAAAAATAAAAAAAAAATAAAAAATAATTGAAAAAACATAAAAAAAATGAAAATTTTTTTTTTATTATTTTATTATTTTATTAAAATATCTAAATTTTAAATAATATTTATAAAACATTGAGATAATTTAGTGTATAATAATAAAAATGTTAAATACAATAGTACATATTTAAAAAAAGTAATCAAAATATGATATACATAAACTATTGTATTTTTTTTTTTTGATATTATTATTATTATTATTATTATTATTATTATTATTATTATTATTATTATTATTATTATTATTATTATTATTATTATTATTATTATTATTATAATATAAGTTTTATTTTAAAAAATATCTCTTTATTTTTTCTAAATTTAATTTCTTTTTTCTTTCATGAAAAAAATGAAATTTAAAAAAAAAGGAGAAAATAAAAGATATTTTTTTAATTTAATTTTTATCTTCTTAATATTTTCGATTTTTATTTTTTGGTTTTAGTATAAATAATGTATCTTTTTTATTTTTTTATATTATTCAAACAAAACTAACAAAACAAACAATTACATATAAATTAAATACATAAATATATTTAAGATATAAATATAATATTCAATTTTAATAACAAAATGCCATTATCATTAACTTCAAGAAAATCATTAAAGGATAACGAAGAAACCTTCAAGACCCACTTAGCCACTATTGAAAAAGCTTTAGGTTCTCCATTTGAAATTGCTTTCGACTTTGAGGATATTATTACCAAATGTAATGATAATTGGGTTACCAATAGTTGTGGCTCCATCTTTTATAAGGATGTTGTTGGCAATTTAGCTAAAAACATCGATACCAAAGTTAGCAAGAACGATTTGGTTAAGGAGGCATTCTTAAATGCAGTTCCAAATAAGAAGTTTGTCTTTGTTGCAGCTGATGAAAAGTTACCATCTTATTGGCAATATTCATTTGTTGATGGTAATTGTGTAATTTCATTCCGTCCAAAGATCTGTAATACCAATGATGTATTCACCGCTAAATTAGAAACCCTTATTCCAAGTGAAGGTGTTTACTCTTTAATGACTCGTTTAAATATTAAAGAAAATCAAGCTAAAATGGATGCTAACTTGGCTGCAGTTAAAAAAGCAATGAAATCAGATGCTGATTGGACCATCGACCAAGCTTCATTAGAAGCTGTTTACCCACATGTTGCCGACGATTTAAAGAACAGTTTTGGTCATATTTTTGCTGGTGTAGTCGAAAAAATTGCAGCTAACCTTGCCAAACGTTGTTCCGATGAAATGATTTTAGAAGCTGTTCAAGAAGCTACTGCTAATCGTACTATTGTTATTAGACACAATGCTACCCAAAGCGGTTACTGGTTATGGTCATTCGAATCTGGTAATTTAGTTATTTCATTCAAATCAATCACCAATACAAATGATGTTCAAACCTTTGACTTTATTAAATTATTATAATAGGTTCTAACCTATATTATTATAACACTTCAAATGAACGACACTATCCAATTAGTTTATAATAATAAAAAAAATAATAGTTTTTAAAAAAAAATTGTAAATATAGTTTTATTATTAAATTTTAATTTTAACAAGTAATTTCATAATTAAATTGATTGCTATAGTTATTTGAGTTTTTACAAGTTTGGTTAAGATAAATTATATTTTCTGATATTGAGGATGATGATGATGATTGTTCTCCAATGATCATTTCTGGTATAAAATTATTGTTACATTTAAAAGTTTGAGATAAAAAAGGATTGGCTTGATTTGGATTGTAAAAATCATCGGTTATAAATTGTGTGAATTGTAGTTGGTTTAAATTGCAAGTTTGTGGTGAAGAAGATGATGGTGTATAGTATTGCTTGAAATGGTACCCATAGTTTGATTCGCTACGGTTGAAATAGGTTGAGTTGTTAATTGGATCTATTACGTATACTCTAGTATATGAGGATGGAATGGGCTGTGAGTTTATAAACATTGCTGAGGTGAATGCATCTAGACATTGGTTCTCCACCATTAGCTTTTCGCATGCTATTAAATTCTTACAATTATTATTACTATATTTACACAAAACAAATGATTGTAAATTGGTTTGAAGTTGAACTGTTATGCTGATACCATTATTTGAAATGCATGTTTTATTACCTAAAATAATCATGCCCAAACCACCATAGTTTTTATCTAAACAGTTTTTATCATTGTTATATGGTTTAAATAATAAATAGTTATTATTATTATTATTATTGATATTATAATTAATTTCATTATTAAAATTATTTATATTTATATCATTTTTATTACTATTATTGTTATTATAATTTATTGAATAAATTAAATTTGAATTTAAAAAAATTATAATAATAAAAATATAAAAAGAAAAATAATTTTTAAATTTAATCATTACACAATTATTAAAGAATTGAATTCTTTTTTTTAAAAAAAAATAAAATAAAAATTAAAAAAAAAAAATAAAATCTTTTTTTTTTTTTTTTTTTTTAAAAACCGAATCAATTTAAAAGAATTTTTTTTTTTTATTTTAATAAATAGAATTATAAATATTCTGAATATAAATAATAATAATAATGGAACAAGATAATAATAACGATAATATCGAAGGTACAGAAGAAACTTATATCAATCCAAATGAAGCACATAGTGAAGTTGTCATTGACCAAAAACCAGTTGTAGAAGATGATGAGGATATGATGGACGAAGGTGGTGACGAAGGTATGGAAGATGCTGAACCAGAAGAGGATGAAGACTTTGTAGATGAATCAGTCCAAGGTTTCTTTGAACATACAGATTCAGTCTATTGTATTAATAATAATAAAGTATATCCAGGTGTAGTTGCTACTGGTGGTGGTGATGATACAGCATATATTTGGAACTATACAAATGGTGAAAAAATTCATCAATTAAAAGGCCATACAGATTCAGTTAGTAAAATACAATTCAATTTTGATGGTAAATTATTAGCTACTGGTGGTATGGATGGTATTGTTAAAATTTGGGATGCTCAATCTGGTACTTTACAAGTTAATTTAGAAGGTCCAACTGAATCTATTGAGGTATGTATATCTAAAATGTTTAGATGGACCAATATAAATATTAATATCATTAATAAAAATAAATTAAATAAAAATATATAGTGTATGGAATGGCATCCAAAAGGTAATATCCTTTTAGCAGGTTCTTCAGATTGTTTAGCTTTTATGTGGTCAACCTTAAAAGGTGATATTGTTGGTACATTTGCAGGCCATAATGGTCCAGTTACATGTGCAATGTTTACACCAGATGGTAAAAAGGTTATTACAACTTCAGAAGATCGTTCAATGAAAGTTTGGAATCCAAAAGATTCAACCAATCAATTTACATTTACTGGTCATGGTTTCCATGAAAATATTATTACTTGTATGGATATTAGAAAAGATAGTGTTATTGCTGTTACTGGTGGTGATGATCATTTCGCTTGTGTTTCAAATTTAAATACTGGTAAAGTTATTGGTAAACTTAATGGTCATACTGATGCAATTGTTTCAATTTCAATGAGTAATGTTAATCAAAAGTAAGTATATATATATATTTATAAAATATTTTAGTTGTTAAATCTAATTAATTAAAATTTTAATTTTAGTTGGTGTCACACTGGTTCATTAGAAGGTACAATTAATGTTTGGGATGTTAATACTCTTCAACAAAGATCAACCTTTAAACATAAAAATACAGTTACTAAATTACTTGCACATCCAACCCAACCAGTTGTTTTCAGTAGTAGTGTAGATAAAACCATCGGTGTTTGGGATGAAAGAAATGGTCAATTAATTAAACAATTCAGAGGTCATCAAGATTCAATTTTAGATTTCGATATTACCAATGACGGCAGAGTTATTTCTGCATCCGATGATAAAGTTTCTTTAGTTTTCTCTTTAAATCCACCATCAAATTAAAAATAATAATTTAAATAAATATAAAAAATATAAAAATAACCTATCTAAACATAATATATTATTGTATTGTATTGTATTTATTTTTAAATGTTTTTTTTATTTTTTATTTTGTATTTTATTTTTTATTAAACTTTTAAATATGCATATTTAGAAAGAGGTTTGTTTATATTATTACTATTGGTTCATTTGTTGGTTGTTGTTGGATTGTTGTTGGATTGTTGTTGGATTGTTTGATTTTTGTTTATATATAATTTAAATTTGCTTTGTTCTCTTAGACATTACCTTTATCGATTTTAGCAGCTAATTCTAAATATTGTAATGCAATTTCTCTGCAGTTTTTAATATATGATTGTTTTTGTTTGAAGAAACATTGATCCTTTAATAATTTTGTTTTTTAAATAAAAAATTAGTTTTTATTTCATAGAGATATTATTATAATAATTATAATCATCATTATTGGGCAATTTCATTTATTGTTATTATTACTATTGCTATTCATATTAATAATATAAAATATAAAAATATTTATATTGTATACTGATAATTGAAATAAACTATGATTATGATAATAATAAAGTTGTTTTATATGATATTATGTTTGCTATTTTGTTTATTTTTTGTAAACTTACTAAAGCTTCTGAGAGAACTTTGTGTTCTTTGATAATTTTATCTTGTTCTACAATGAATTCGTAAGTTTTGGCGATACTTTCTCTGTGTTGTTTATCAACATCGATTTCATGAATCTTTTGATTAATATTTCTCTTTTCAATATAAACAACTGGGATATCGTCAGTTTTTGTCATTTTTGAGTATGTGCTTTATGATATGATCAATAAAAAAAAAAAAAAAGAAAATTTAAAAAAAAATTAAAAAAATAAAAAAAATTTTTAAAAAAAAAATTTTATAAAAAATTTTTTTTTTTTTTTTTTTTTTTTAAGAAATATTTAAACAATGAATTAAACCACCTTTTTTTCTATTTCCATTTAATAATACTATTAATCAGTATATCTATGGCAATAAATATTTCGCTAAAATCAACACAATAAATTTTGTTATACTCCTCAATTAAATCAATTTTATCCAAATTAAAATATATAAGACATAATTTAATGGTTATTAAATTATATTTTTTTAACATTACCATTTTTTTTTTTTTTTAAAAGAGAGGATGATTTTTAATGATCAGTATCATTATGTGTTTTTTTTTTTAAAAAAGCATCTTACTTTATGATATATAATTAGTAGTATTTATTTAAAGTATTGGGTTGTGTGAAGATTTTTAAAATTAATCAGTAAATTTTATTTAATTTACATTACAAATTGACTAAAAGTATGTATTCACATGTACATTATGTAATGTAAATGAACTTTAAAGTATAAATAAATAATTAATAAACAATAAAAATAAAGATAATAATTAATTGAATTTTGATGATAATACATTACAATTACTTTTGGTCAATTCTTTCAATCGCTGGGCCATCATTGCACCCCAAAGCTAAATTATATCACCGGGAAGATAAATTCCACTTAAAGAATTGTTGTCTGAGGGATTCGAACCCTCGCATCAATGATATTGCAGCCTTAATGCAACCCCTTAGACCAACTCGGGCAAAACAACATGTATATATTTCATCAAAAAAATTTTTTTTACGGTTTTTATTTTTATTTTAAATACCACAACTTGATGAAATAAACTAAAATATACACTAAAATTGATAAAACAGGTTCTGTATTTCTACCGCTTGATAAGATAGACTATATAATACTTCACGCAACAGATTCTACATTTCAACTTGAAAACAAGTACTGCCCCACTTTACAAAGTATGTAACATAATATTACATGAATCCCATTTCTTTTTATAAACAATAATATTTTTATAGGTACACATATATTTTTCATTTACCTTTTTTTAATTTAAATTAAGTATTTTAATTAAATATTTTTATTCTCTCTCTGATATTTGAAATATCTACCACACTTTTGATTGTTAAAAGAATTTGTTTTTTAAAAAAAAAATAAAAAAAAATTAAATAATTATTTTTTTAAAAATAATTAAAATTCTTTAAACAGACCGCTTATTAATAAAAATAATTTATATTAGTTTTTTACCTATATATATTGATTTATTTGAATGTTTTTTTTATTTAATATTAAAACATCCCAAAAATAATTTAAAACCATAAAAAAAAAGGTGTGGGAAAAAAAAAAAAATTTAATATAAACTCATAAATAATCATTTTATTTATTTCTAAAACATAATGTAATATATTCAAAGTTATTTCTATTGTGTTATTTTGTATTACACTTTTATTTCTTTTGTCTGTTTTTTTTTTCATTAGATTAAATTAATTTTAAAATAAAAGTTATTAAAATTTTTTTTTTTTTTTTTTTATTTATATATTTTATAGTGGTTGAAAATTATCTTTAGCGTTATCCTTTTTGTATCACTTGGAATATTTAAAAAAAAAAGGATAAAAGTGGATAAAAAAAAAAAAAAGATAAAAAAAGGATAATAATTTGTAAATCAAATTCCAAATATTGGAAATGACTTAAATGGTATCATTAATCGTTGCGGTAAAGAAGTGAAGAAATTGGAAATTGGAAACTAGTTAATATCATTTAAAAGAGAATTTAATGAATTTTTCAAATCAAAATATAGATTTAATTAAAATTCTCAATTTAAAACTAAAAAATAAAATAAAGTCTATATAACTATTACAAATTAAATAAAATATAAATTATAATAATATAATAAAAAAAAACTCACATTAAATTAAACAATTGTATTTTTTTATAATTTTAATTAATTTTTTTTTTTTTTTATAATTTATAAAAATTTTTTAATTTCATTTTTTTTTTTTTCATTTATTAAAATTAAATTTTTCATTCACACACTCGTTTTTTTACATCCAGCTTAATTTTTTTTTTTTTACATTAAATCATAAAATTTATTTTTTTATTTTTTACACTTATATACATTTTATTTTATTTCAAATAATTATTTATTTTTTAATAAAAATGGATAAATTTTTATTATTATGTATTTCTTTATTTATTGGTTTTGGTGTAATTTTTTTATATTATTTTAGTCCATTCATTTTCAAAAAAAACACCAATATTCAACACGGTTGCCAATGCTCTATTAAAAAGGAAAAGTGCCAATACTGTATCTCCAATGACAATATAGAATACTTGAAACAGCAAGAAAAAGAACGTCAAAGACTTGAAGAGATAAAAAATAGAGCATATCAACAGAGACTTTACCAACAGCAACTTTACCAACAACAACAGGAACAACTCTATCAACAACAACTCTATCAACAACAACTCTATCAACAACAACAAAGGCTCGAACAACAACAATTATATCAGCAACAACAACAACAACAAAGAGTCCAACAACAATTATATCAACAACAACAACAACAACAAAGACTCCAACAGCAACAAATACTCCAACAACAAAAACAGAGTGCAGCACAAATGATTAATGACCAGATGGTCCCAATGGATATCGATACACCATTGGTAAATACAAGAGGTTTGTCAAATATTCAACCTCATAAATTGAGCCAATCACAAATGGCAGAGATACGTTTAAATGAACGTATACAATTATACGGTTTAATGATCAGAAGGGAAATTCCAGGAGATGGAAATTGCCAGATGCATGCGCTATCTGATCAAATCTATGGTGACTTGGACCATAGTGCTTTAATTAGAACCGTAATTGTTGATTGGCTTAGAATCAATGGAGGATTTAAACTTCCCAATGGTGCCACCCTATCAGACTTTGTCTATGATTCAAGTTGGGAAGAATATTGCCACAATATGTCAAAAAATGGTACATGGGGTGATCATTTAACATTAGTCGCAGCAGCTGAAATCTTTAAAATTAATATTACAATTATATCATCAGTTGCATCCCAAACTGGTTTCTTCATCGAAATTAAACCAAAAGTTAAAAGCGACTATTATGCTTTATTATCCCACATTGCAGAGTTCCATTACGGCTCATTGTGCCAATTATAAACTCCCCTTCCATAGGTATATATTTAAATATTTTATTTATTCACTATTTTTTTAAACTATATATTAATTGATATTTTTTACATTTTATCCAGCCATTTAAATTATTATAATCAAATGTCCCTAGATTTATTGCTGGTTGTTGCCTTTTTATAGATTCCGTTGGTAATTGTAACTTAAAAAAAAATTTTTAGTTGATGAAATTAGTTGTATAGAGTTGTTGATCCACTTACTGGTGAATCAGTTCAAGTAGTTGATGGTCTTCAAGGTGTCAAAAGAATCAATTTTAAACAAAATTTAAAGCTAATGGTTGTACAATTAAAACCTGTTAATCTTGAATATGTTGCTGTTCAATATCAAGGTATTTGTGTTCAATTAGCTATTCCACTTGCCAGTAACGGTCGTTAAACCAGTGTTCCATGTATTGAAATTGGAAGTCAATTATGCGATATTGATCTTTTACAATTTAATAGCTCCATTGTTGCTACTGGTTCAGAAGATAGTAACAAACGTTTTATATAATTCCCGATAGAAGTATCAAACTATCGAAAATTTATATCCAAAACCCACCACAATTAAGTTAGAGTATTAGTAAGTCCAATGTTCAACAAAAATTAACTTATAAATCAACACAAGTGATGTAGGCATGTTTAATACCAAGAAAAATCACAAGTCTTGCCCAGCTCCTTAGAATTAACTCCAGAAAGAATCCAATCAAAATTATTTCAATCACTAGAAAACTTGATATAGCTCTTTTTAACGTTGGCCAGTTAAAATCAGCATATTATCATTTATTGAATGCTCTCAAATATATAGATGTAGAACCACCAACACCAAGAGAAAGCACAAAGCCAAAACAATTTTAGAATATTGGCTAACGCTGCTAATAATCAAAATATCTTTATTTCAATTTAGAAATGAGAGAAGAAATGCTTTGTCTTTTTATTCAAAGTAAAATTGCATTTAGTGATTGTTCAAAAAAATTAGATTTCTTGTGTTCTTATATTTCACTTCAATTATCACCCAATCTAAAAAGGTACTTTCCTGATTGGAATTTATAATCCAAAGGTTACTCTAATGGTATTCACCCACTTGGTAATAATGGTAACCAATCAACAATTATATGTTTATTTTAGATCCAACAACATCAAAAAATTAATTAGTTTTAGTAGACAAGAAACATAATACAAAAGAAATAGAAGAATTCTATTCAGCTTATTCGGGAAAAATAGTTGAACAACAAAAATTACCAAAAAAATTAAATAATCAAAATTAAATTACTAAAAATTCTTTTAAAAATAAATTAATAAAAGTCGTGTTAACCTTTGCACCATTCTTATTTAAAGGGAAAGTCAAAAATTCCTAGTTAGCAATTAATACAAAAAAAAAAGGTTTTTATTTTTAAATATCAAAAATATAATTACACACACATAATTGTTCAATTAATTTTTTAAAAATATTTTATTTAATAATATCTATTTTGAAAATAAATTATAATCTTCTCATTATCAAAGTAAAGTATATATTTTTTTATTATATATAAATTCAAAAAAAAATTTTCAGTTATTAATTATCATTTTCAAAATCACACCAATTTTAAATTTTTTTATTATAATGAAAAACAAATATGTAAAGTTATTCGTTTCCTTTATTTAATTGAACAAATAATCTCCCTCCAGATTTAAATTTCTTTCACAAGATGATTTTAAAAAAAGATTTAAACCTGAAACAAACATTATTCATAGAGGTTGAAAATTATCTTTATCGTTATCCTTTTTTGTATCACTTGGAAGATTTAAAAAAGCGCGGATTATAATTAAAAAAAAACAAAAAAAAAAAATAAATAAAATGTTTAAAAAAAATTAAAAGAAAGGCGGAAAAGAGAAAAATTGTGATGGGTGTGTTTGTGCTGTTATTTTACATCATTTTACAAATTTTAAAAATCGATAAAAATGAATAATTTTTTTTAAAAAAAGATATAACTTTTAAAAAAAAATTTTAAATGTATAAGATAGCGATTATGGGTAAAAACTGAGAATAAAGATAATTTTTAATCACTAATTATTCATTAATTTTTTTGATAATTGCAGAATGGTTTATTTTGTAATGACTGGTAATATTTTTTTTTTTTTTTAAAAGAAAATAAAGTTTGGAATAAAAAAAAATATTATATTAAAAATTATTTATAATGAAAATTATTTTTATTTTAAATTTTAATAATTTATCTACTTCCTTTACGGGTAAGATAAACAAATAAGATAACTAAAAAGATATTAAAGACAATATAGCAACAAAGGATACCGAAATTTCTCCAACGATTACCTTCATCCCAACCTAAAGTTGAATAGTATTCTTTACCATTAGCATAAATACAATAACCACATCTTGTTTCTCCAGTAGGTAATGGAGCCAAATCAGAACGAATTTTACCTGGAACACCTTCAACCATGAAATCTTTGGTGTATTCTTCACAAGTTAAACCTGGTGGAGCGGTGAAAATAGCTAAATCTTCTTCGGTACATTCTACATTGACCCAATGGAGGACATCAGTGATAATACCTTCCATGAAATAACGTGCTGGATTGATTTTGTAAATCCTAAAATAAAAGAAATATATTAATATATATAATAAAAACCAATTCAATTTAAACTATTACATACCATGATCTCCAGAAATATGGAATTTTTTCTGGTGGTACCATGACACCACAGAAAAGGAAAAGGAAAACAATTAATAATGGAATAATTGTCATAGCAAAGAACATGTTAACACAAACAGCAGCGACAGCTTGACCGAATGAGACACAGAAGAAATTGAAGAAAACGAAAATTAACCAAAAGAAGAAATTATCAGAATTGTTATGTTCTAAACCAGCGGTCCAATAGCTACAGAAATAGAAAATAGTACTTGAAACGAGGATATATGGTAATTCGACAACAACAATACTAATAGCGAATGGGAACCATGAATAGAATTTACTGGCGAAATCACGTTTGAAATATTCTCTTTGCATAATTAATTGTGGCATGACTACGAAAATTAAAAGGATACCTAACATAAGAGCTTCGAAAACAAAGAAAATACGTTGATTCATATCGGATGATGAATCTTTGAGTGACCAGAAAGTAAAACCAATAATGAGACCACATAAAGCTGATTGAATGAATGAACCATAAGTGTAGAATGGATCTCTCCACCAGATTAAATTGAGACGTTTGTAAACCTCTTTAACTTGGAACCATGTTGTAGTAGCAAATTCTCTTGGTTCACCTTTGTTATCGAGTGATTGATCAACTTGGGTTCTTAAAGTAGAAAGTTCGTTGTTGACAGCATTTCTTTCTGGTGAATCTCTCCAGGCGGCTGGCCAGTCGACATCAGTTTTACCGTGAACACCAGCACCAATACATTCTAACATATATTCAGCTGGATTTTCACTATCGTTACATGGTCTGCAACCATGACGTTGGAAATAAGAGGAAAGAATACTTGATTTTTCACCAATGTCACCAAAGTATACAGTTTTACCACCTTTAGCTAAAAGTAATAAACGATCGAAATGTTCGAATAATACACTTGATGGTTGATGAATAGTACAAACTAATGGCATACCAGCATCGGCGAGTTTACGAATGAATTTAATAATATTGTATGAGGATTGAGCATCTAAACCAGAGGTTGGTTCATCAAGGAAAAGAATGTGTGGTTTGGCGACTAATTCGACACCAATGGTTAAACGTTTTCTTTCTTCGACTGAAATACCAACACCAGTTTCTAAGGTACCAATTAAAGCATCACCTAAATGTTTCATTTCCATCATTTCGAGTACATGCTCAACATATTTGAATTTTTCATCTAATGAGACTTCTGGTTCTTGACGTAATTTAGCAGAGAATCTTAAAGCTTCACGGACAGTTAAACCTGGATTATGAACATCCATTTGCTCAACATAACCAGTAATACGTTCGAAATCGATTTCCAATGGTTTACCGTTTAATGTGCAATCACCTTCAACAACACCAATAGTCTTTCTTTTAGCTAAGACATCGAGTAAAGTAGTTTTACCGGCACCTGATGAACCCATTAAAGCTGTCATTTGACCTGGTTTAATCCAACCTTCAATGTTATCTAAAAGTAATCTTTGACCACCCATAACTGGAACAGTGTAACGAATATTTTGCCATGTGAAAATACCACCATACATTTTGAGAGTATCTTTCATATTATTTGTAGCGTTGGCGACAATAGCGTTTAATTGTTTTTCTTCTTCAACATCATTAAGTTTTGGAGCTTTACCTTTTTTATAGACCTTGTGAGTATAACCACCTGAAGTATGATCTAAAACTTCCATAGCAATCATATTGCAAACAACGAAAAGGAGCCAGAATAAATAAACAACGATAACGTTAAGTGCAAGTTGATTATGTGGGAATGAGAGACCATGTTCCAAATAAAATTCACCTTTAAATTTAGTGTCACCCTGTACAGCACCACCCATTGGACAAATTCTATATTGTTCATCGGCATATGAATTATTTGGTTTAAGACCTGCAGCATAGAGTGGATCAAATGGAATAGCAGAAGCATCACAATTAAAATCGGTACCAGTCATTTCGTTATCCATTAAAGCTTTGAAAGTGTAACCAAAGATATTGATCCAGAAGAACCAACCGAACCAAGGGTGCATCTTTTGTTTTGGAATTGTATAACCAGCATAGGTAAGCATGAAAATGACAAATACATTTAAAATGTTTTGAGCAATGTACATACTTGGACAAAGGTTACCAAATAATCTGAAAAGAGCAGTACAAGCTAAAGAACAACCTAAAAGAGTGAAAATGAACACAAAGAATTTACCTGCATCATAACCTAAACCGACCATAAAGTATACAATAATTGAGTAGAGTAAAACTTGTAAAAAGGTGAATGGAATATCGGTGACGACTTGAGCAATATGTAAAGCAGATGGACGATACATAGCATAAGAACGATGTTTTTGTAATACACGACGACCAAAGAAAGTCATAGACATTTCACCAATAGAAAGGAAAGCGTTAAAAATGATAGATGATAAAATGGCACCACCACGAGTGAATAAACCATCAATATCTCTGTTCAATTGGAAGAAAATGGAACCATAAACAAATGCTTGAATTAAAACTGATAAATAACGTGAACAAATACCAAATTTATCACCCCAAATCATTGAAAAGTTTCTTTTAATTAAAGCTACAACTTGAGTAACAAAACTGGTAGTATATTGTGAACTCTTTGGATTGGTTCTACTCTTTTCATTTCTTACTTCTTCAACAAAAGCAACTCTTGGTTGTTCTGCTTCGATTTGACTTTCATATTCTTCCAATTCTTTAATACCATCACGATAAAGTTCTGAGGCTCTCCATGCTGTTTCGAAATCTGCTGATGTTTCTGGAACACGATCTTCAAATCCTTTTTTAATAATACGTTCTTGTGGATTAGTGACACCAGTTAAGAAATCTGGAGTTGATTTTCTTGCTTCACAATCAAAACCTAAACTCATAAAATAATCTATTACATTATAAAAATAAAAAATATTAATATTTATTAATTAAATAAATTAATTTAGTTGTATGTATTTATAATTACCTTTAGCTTTGCCAACTGGGCCAAAATAAATACATCTACCTTTTTCTAAAATTAAAACTTTCTAAAAAATTATTAAAAAAAAATTAATATATTGTTATTACCATATAATTTATATAAATAGTATATTTACATCAAAAGTGTTATAAATTGAATCTGATGCTTGATAAAATGATGCAATTGTAGTTTTATGTAAGGTATCTGACATAATACGAATTGATTTTGCATAATCAAAAGCTGATGCAGCATCTAAACCTCTAGTTGAACAATCCCAACATGTAATTGAAGCTGATGAAACCATTGCTTCAGCAATGGTTAAACGTTTTCTTTCACCACCTGATAAACCTCTAATGAATTCATTACCGACAATCTATGATAAATTTAAATTAATATTATTATAGAACTATTAAAAAAAAAAAAAAAATTTTAAATTACTTACAGTATCAGCTTGATGAACAATACCAAACATTGATAATAATAAATTTAATACTTTTTCACGGAAACTTCTTTTTGATTCGTCTGGTAAACGATTACCTGGAGTTTTACATTTTAAGGCAAAATCTAAAGTTTCGCTAAGTGTAAGAGTTGGATGATTTGAATCTTCTTCTGGTGTATAAATAGCTTCGGCTTTATATTTTCTCCATTCCTTTGATGAGATACCACCATATGTTACATCACCATTAACGCTAACGTAGGAGTCTCTTTGATTTGAAATAATACGTAATAAAGTTCTAAAATATTAAAATTAAAAAAATGAAAAATTAGAAAAATGTAAAATTTGAGGGGAAAAAATAAAAAGAAAAATAATACATACGAACAACCAGCACCTGGTCTACCTAAAACTAATAACATTTGACCATCTTTACAAAAACCTGTTACATCGTGTAAAATATCAAAAGTTGATTCTGCTTTTTTTTTCCTAATTTGCATAAAAAAATGTTCATTATTAATATTTTTTTTTTCCTATTTTTAAAATATTGATTTAATTACTTACCATGTTGATGGTTTAAAAAAATCTACAATAGCCCAAAATGGAGTTGACATATCAGCTATAACAGATGTATCGGCACCTTTACCAACAACAGTTAAATTTTTGAAGACGACACCCATCTTCTTTGGTTTACCACCATTTTCCATTGCCATTCTTTGTGAATTTTCAAAGTATTTACGTAATTTAAAATCTTCTTCAGTTTCACCACCGGCCATGTATGAGGTTTCTGGATCTAAAGCGGCACCAAATTGCTTTGATTCAGTTTCAATTTCTTTTTCAAAATTATCATATGCGTTCTTACCACTATCCAAATTGACATTTGAGGTGGACTCTCCATTGTTACCCAAGGTAATTTCATGAAGTTCTTGACCATCCATTTTTATTTTCTGTTTATTAAATAAATATTATTTATTATATTATATTTCTTATAACAGTTACACACAATATTAAAAAAAAAAAAATTGTATGGTTGAAAAACTAAATATAATAAAGATAGAGTTTAATAATATTTATCAATATCTAATAATAAAATACCAATAAAAACAATGTATTTCAAATCTTTTTTCTTTCTTTAAAAAAAATTATTTATTTTTTTATTTATTTTTTTATTTATTATTTTTTTAAATACTAAAAATGTGTCTAAAAAAAAATAAAAAAATAAATTGAATTTTTATTTTATTAAATTATTAATTATTATATTTAATTAAAATAAGTTATTGTTATTATTTTATTATTATTATTTCTATATATATACACACATATAATAATAAATATAAAAACAAATAAAATAAAAATTGGAATAAATAAATTTATTTGAATGTTTAAAAAAAAAAAATAATAAAATGAGATTCGTTTTTTTATACTCTCAACATTACTGAACAATCAAAAACTATTAAAAAAAAAAAAAAATAAAAAAAAATAAAAATAAAAAAATAAAAATAAAAAAATAAAAATAAAAAAAAATATAAATATATCGAATCCATGAATCATCCACTATAATCAATTGCAACAACAACATTTATTGTTAGTAATAGCAGTGTATCAATTTTGTTATTAATAATTTTTTTTTAAAATAAACACATGGACGGTAATAAATTTTTAGAAAAAAAAAAATTGATATAATAAAAAATTGTTGTGAAAAAAAAAAGAATACAAATTATTTATTAATAAATGCATTCGAATACAAATGAGAAGCCAATATGTTTAACAGATTCATCAGCGTGGCACCACCATTTTACATGTTTTTTGGTGGATAACCCATATGCGGAAACTGTGTCTTAAAAAATTAATATAATATTGGGTGCAGATTGCATTATTAGTAATGGCGGTTATTTAAAAAAAAAAAATTAAAAATTAAAAATTAAAATTTTTTTTTTTTTTTCTCACCATTTGATAGTTATCACCATTCGCATAATAACGACAACCAAAATAATAATTTTTTTTTCAATTTTTTTTAATTTTTTTTAATTTTTTTTGTAAAAGTATTGAAAGGAAAGATATTTATAATTTCCTATTTATAATTTATCAAAAAAATGTTGTTTTTTTCAAATAATAATGATACGTAAAAGTTATTTTTTTAAAAATGACATAATTCTAAGAAGGTTTTAAAGTATTACTTATAGATTATCAAATGGTTTTTTAAAAAAACAATCAACCCTTATTTATGGTACACACCCACAATCTTTTTTTTTTTTTTCTGGGAGTTCACCCCTTTTTTTATTTTCAAAATTATTAGTTAATAAATAAATGAATAATAACAATCAAACACTATAAAACAATAAATCAGTTTTACTTTTATTTTGGGATTTTGATTAAAATTAAATTTCATATAAAAAACACAGCTACTTTAATATAAATCAATGTTTAATAATTATTTGTAAAGTAACGTTAATATAATCATAAAGATTGATTTGTAAAATAAAAATAATTAATAATGCAGAAAAAACGGGGTTAAATTATCCCAATTTGTAATTTTAATTTTAATTTTATTAATCCAATAATAGTTTTTAACTAAAATCTATATATTAAATAAAAAAAAAAACACCCATTGCTGGGATTTAATAGATAATAGTTTTAAAACTAGTGGTGGTTATTTGAAGAACTAATAAAATAAAAGATTTAAAAGTTTACATTTTTAACACAAAAAAAAAAAAAAAAAAAAAAGATTTTATTTATTTTTTTGTAGATTTATTTTTTCATAGAAGATATAAAATTTTATGAGGATGGAGTTTATTAATTATAAATAATATTGTTTATTAACG
>NW_003519378.1:0-86513 GCF_000190715.1 Dictyostelium purpureum
ATTTATTAAAATTTCAAAGCACTAACACTCTTTTTTTTTTTATATTAATTTAATATACCAATTATACAAATAACAATAATAATAAACACAAAAAAATATTAACACCACCCACACAATGAAAAATTTTTTTTAAAATTTTAAAAAATTTTATTGTTATTTATTTATTTAATTTATTTATTAAACACAGTAATAATAGTAATATTAAAAAAACTCGTAGATATACAACCAACGGTCACAACATACATTTTCTATTTCAACAGGAGCAAGGTGTAGGAATTAATTATAAAACAGGGCCAATTAAATTATCAGAAGCAGATAATAGTGGTGGTAGTAGTAGCAGTAAAGAAAATACAACAACTTTATCAATATCAAGTACAGAGACAAATAATTTAATAGCTTCTACCAATAGCTACTTTACACCAGCATCTAAAACCAAAACTAAAACAACAACAACAACCACCACCACTACCACCTCAACATCTACAAATTTTAATTCATTAAATAATAATAACACAAATAGAGTTTTTACAAGAAGTAGATCTAGGTCATTAAATATCTCAAAATCAAATACATCTTCACCACCTCTTCCTTCAATTCATAATATACATAATAGTAGTGGAAATATAATAACAGTAGTTCCAAACAATAGCTATAGCTCATTAAATAGTAATAATAGTAATAATAACATTAGCATTAATAATAATAATAACACTAGTTTAAACAGTTTATCTTCAACATCTACATCCTCTTTAACACACTCATATTCAAATTCAAGTGCATCATCAAGTACTTCAAACTCTAGCAATAATTTACAAAATAATTTAAAGACTAGTAGTGATTCTAATAAAATTCAAGGTAGAAAGTCAAAATCAAGTAACGCACTATTTAAATCATTAAATCTTAAAGCATTATCAAGTAGTAGAAAAAGATCTTCTTCAATTTCATCCTCTGCATCACCTGAAGCTTTATCGAGCTCCACAACAGAAACAACAAAAGAGTCTAAAAAAGATAAAAAAGATAAAAAAGATAAAAAATCAAAATCACAACCACAACCACAATCTCAACATTCAAGTACTGAGTCATTACAATCACTAACTGATAGTTGCACAACAACAACAAATATCAGTAGATCATCAACCCCTCCACTATATAGATCATCAAAACTATCCAATAGTAAAACTTCACCACCAAAAGAAAATCACAACAAAAATATTCTAGAAGTTTCGTCAGAATCTTTAAAACCATCACCAAAACCAATTGATAATAATAGTATAACTTTAAATATAATAAAAGAAGAAGACTTGTATAATAGTAATAATAATCAAAACGAAGAAAATAATTTTAGCTACGAATATAACAACGACCAATACGAACACGATAATAATTTAATAAATAAATTAACAGATCAATTAAAAGAAGATCCATTTTTTGTAGATAATAATAGTGCAACTGTAAATAATAATAATAATCAAGCTGCTGCAGCACCAAAAAGACCACCTCCATTACCTCCAAAAAATTTTAAACCATCCTTTTCAAGAAGCAATAGTAATATGAATCCTCCAACACCACCGATCTCAACCTTATCACCAAATTATAGTAATAGTAATCGTAATAGTTTTAATAGTTTATTTAAAAAATCTACAGGTAGTAGTAATTATAATATTTATCCACCAAGCGAACCAACATATCCATCAGAATCTAGCTCAAAGAGATCATCAGTTGAATTAAAATATTTAGAAGATAATCACAAATATCAATTAATAGATAAATTAGGTAGTGGCACATTTAGCGACGTTTATTTATGTATCCATAAAGAGAATAAAAAGCAATATGCTGTGAAGATTATTGACAAGTCATTGGTGCAAATGATAGCGGCACACACAAATATGGAAATTGCAACCGAGGTCAACATACTAAAATCATCATTCCATCCACACATTATTCAAATGGCTGATCATTTTGAAACTGAAATGTATTATTATATTGTAACAGAGTTACTTCAAGGCGGAGAATTATTATATCAATTAGAGCATAATCATACTGTAACTCCTTCATCATCTTCATCATCAATACCCCCACCACCACCTCCTCCATCATCCACAAACGAAGCAACCAATTATACAGAGGAACATGCAAGACAAATTATTAAACAAATTGTTCAGGCAGTTGGATTTTTACACTCAAATAAAATTGTACATAGAGACTTAAAACCAGAAAATATATTGTTTAGAGATCGTTCAATGGGTTCTATATTAAAGATTATTGACTTTGGTTTGGCCTCTTATGTCTCAATGATTGATGGTGATGTCGAGTCCATTGAGCCTTTGATCGATGTTTGCGGCACACCAGAATTTCAAGCACCAGAAATGGTCAAACGTTTAGGTTACTCTTTTCCAGTCGATATTTGGGCCACTGGTATTATATTATACATTTTACTATGTGGTCACCCACCATTTCAAGGAAAAAATAATATGGCAATTATGAGCCTTATCATCAAGAGTGAATTAAAATTCGACTCTCCAGGATGGGATAACGTTTCCGAATCTGCAAAAGATTTAATCAAACAAATGTTGAATCCAGAACCATCTCAGCGTTTAACAGCTGGACAAGTTCTACAACACGAATGGATACAATCCCACGATAATAACAATAGCTCTCCTCAATTGGGTGCTTTCTCAAGATTAAGAAGATACAACTCTCAACGTTTCTTTAAACAAACTGGTGAATCATTATTAAAGTCCCAAAGATTTTTTGTATATTCACCTGAAAAGGAATTAATCAAAAGAAGGAGCATTAATTTATAACCCACACACTTTCCAATTATAGTAATAAACATTCAAAAAAAAAAATAATCTTTTTTTTTTTTCATTTTTCATTTAATAATTAAATTACTATTTTTTATCTATTTTTATTCCATATTGTTTAAAAATAACCCCTCTCCCTTATTTATTTATCTGGTATGCAAATAAAACACAACTCATATAATTTTTTTTTAATTTTTTTATTTTTTTTTTTATTTTTTAAATTAAAAATTTTTTTTTTTTTTTTTTTTTTAATTTTTTTTTTAAATTTTTTTAAATTTTTTTTTTTTTTCTTTTTTTTTATTTTTTTTAATTAATTTTTTTTTAGAACAACAATAATAATTATCTTTTTTAATATCTTTTTTTATTTTAGTAAATTATAAAAAAAGGGGCAATTAATTGGTTTTATACTTTTTTTTTTTTTTTTTCCACTCCCTATATATAAATTTTTATATTTATATTAATATTTGTTTTAAAATTTGTGTGTAAATATATTATTTTTTTTTTCAAATATTTGAAAAAAAGATTTAAAAATTATGAATTCAGCAACTGCAACATCACCAACCATCACCAATTCAAATATAAATGAAATACCAAATGATTTAAATGGATTAACAGTATCACAGTTAAAACAATTATTAACAGCTAGAGGTTTACCAATTACCGGAAATAAACAAGTATTAATTAAAAGATTAGAAAAGATTAAAGAAGTTCTTAATGAAAAAGAGACAAATGAGGAAGAGGAGGAAGAAGAGGAAGAAGAGGAGGAGGAAAATAAAACTGAGGGTGAAAATGGAGCATCATCTACTACTACAAATGCAACAACTACCACTACTACACCCCCACCACAAATCGCTTCACCAAATACAATTTCTAGTCCAACTACTACAACCACAACAACTACAGCTATAGCAGAGAATGGAAATTCTACCAAGGTTAAAAAGAGAAAGAGTGGTAAAAGTCCAAAGAGTGCTGCCAAAGTAAAAGAGCAATTAAAAAAGAAACAAAAAAAACAAAAGAAAGATGATGAAGAGCTTGAAGACGATGATGAAGAAGAGGAAGAGGAAGAAGAAGAAGAAGAAGAAGAGGAAGAAGAGGAAGGTGGTGAAGATGAGACCATTCAAGAAGAAACCAACAATACTATCGCAGGTTCGGCTGAAGAAGAAACCGAACAACAAGAGGAAGAAATGGAGGAATCCAACGAACAAGATGAACAAATCGATGACAGTTATGAAGAGAACAACGACAACAATGAAAACAATACAACCGAAGACCAGGAATTAGTTAAAGAATTATTAGGTGGAAATCAATATTCAGATGATGAAGATTCATCAAATACAAATGCAACAACCACAACATCACACTCCTTCACCAAAGGAGATGAAAAGAATAAAATTAAAAATGAAGAAGATTTAAATTCAGCAGATGTCGATGCAGATATTGTAAATAAAGCCATTCAAGAAGCAGAAAAAGCTGTAAATGAAAAAATGTCATCAGAAAAAAAGAAGGAGGATTCACTTGATAAAAATAAAATTCAACAAGCAATCACTGATATGGAAGAGTCTTTTAAAAAGAAGCCATCAATCCGTGTAGCTGGTCTCAATGATTCATTAACTGAAAAAGAATTAAAAGATGCTCTGGCTGAACATGGTAAAGTTCATACATTCACCTATGAAAGCCCAAAAAAAGATTCTGCTATTGTTCAAATGGAAAATTATCAACAGGCAAAAGAAAAGCTTAGCGGTACCAAACTTAAAAACTGTACATTAACTATAACTGAAATACCACTTGCCGATTCACTTTTATTTGTTGGTAATCTAGGTTTTGAAATTACAAAAGAGCAACTAAAGAAAATATTTGAAAAATATGGAGATGTCGATAGAATTATTGTAAGTAAATTATATTTAATTTCATATATATCATACCACCAAAGTAAAATTTTAAATTATTAACATTATATTTTAAATTTTAGATAATGAAAAGTAAAAGAAGTGGTGAAAATAAAGGCTATGCATTTATTGATTATAGAACTAAACTTCAAGCAAATTCAGCTAAAACATCATTGGGATCATTTTCATTTAATCGTCGTACAATTAGAGTGGATTGGGCTGAAAATTGTAATAGTTTAGAATCATTACATTCAAAGACCATATTTGTTGATCGTTTACCAAGATCATTTGCCGATATTCCAATTTTAAAGAAATTATTTAGTCCATTTGGTAAAATTAAGGATTGTAATGTAGTTCCAAATCAATATGGCCAACAAAGAGGTTTTGCATTTATTGATTACACAACCGTTGATGAGGCTGAAAAAGCTCAACGTTTAATGAACGATAAAGATCTTCGTGGTTATAAAATTAGAGTAAACTTTGCAAATCCAGCCAAAGCAGGCCATATTTTGATCAAACCACAAGCACAATCTAGAAATGAACATAAAGGTGTCCAATCAAACAGAGGTAGTGCACCAACTAGAGGTGGTATTTCAAGTAGAGGCGGTGCACCAGGAAGAGGTGGTATATCGGGTAGAGGAGGCCTTCCAGGTAGAGGCGGCGCATCAGGAAGAGGTGGTTTACATGGTCATCATGGTGTACCACCACCACACCATCACCATCCACATCACCCAACCAGTGCTTATGGTGGCTATCCAAATATTCCACCAATTTCAATGGTCCCAAATCATCCAGGTTTCCCACCAGCTCATTACAATGATCAAAGATCGGGTGGATTTGGTGTTGGTGCCAGTAATTATCCACCACATATGAATCATTCACTTGTTCCTCCCAACGCCAATAACCGTGGTGGTCCAAATAGTAATTTAAATCCAATTATGTCTCCTGTAAATCAAAGCAATATTGCTCAAAATTTCAATCAACAAAATACATTGAAGCAACAACAACAACAAATCAACCAATATCAAGATACTATACAAAAAATGCAAGAAAAAATAAATTCTCAACAAAATGCTTTACTTAGAGTCCAAAAAGAAAAACAACTGGCTTTAAAACAACAACAACAACAACAACAAGCTGCTGAAAAAGAAAAACAAAGAAAGCAACAAGAGGCTCAACAACAAGCTATTCTTAAACAACAACAGCAACAAGCTGCTGCTGCCGCTGCCGCTGCCCAACACCAACATCATCACCACCATCAACCACCCCAACCACAGCATCATCAATCCCATCAACCCCATCAATCCCAACAACCACCACAAACACAACAGCCACAACAATATCAACAACATCAACAATATCAACAGTACCAACAATATCAACAACAACAACAACAAACTGCAGCTCAGTATTATAATCAAATGGGTGTTCCTAATAAACAAAATCCAACTGCTACACCAGCAACTCAAAATACTCCAACTGCTGCTAATGCTACAAGTCAAACAAATGCATATGCAAATTGGCAATATTATACACCAGAACAACAAGCTTGGGCTCATTATTATTCACAAAATTCTGTAAGTACCTTACTCAAAATGTTCTATATTAGTTTATAATAATAATAATATTAATTGTTATTTTATTTTTATATTTTTAGCATGCTTATCCTCATTATTCACAAGTAAGAAATATTGTATCTTTTTTTTCTTTTATTTTTATTTTACTAATTTTTTTTTTTTTAAAAATTATAGCAAGATTTAAATGCATACTATGCTCAATTCCAACAACAACAACCAGGTGCAGATACTCAACAAGTTGGTCAAAAAAGAGCTTATGATAATAATACAGGGATGTATAATAATCAATTCAATACACATACCACTCATGGTACTCATCACCAAAATGATAATAAGAGAAATAGACATTAATATTTATATTTTTTCACTATCACTTTTATTATCATAAATTTTGTTTATACTTTCTTTATTTTGCACATCTTTGTTAATATCATCCCCTATTATAAATAATAATAAAAATAATAATATATTAAATAATAATAATAATAATAATAATAATAATAATAATAATAATAATAATAATAATAATAATAATAATAATATAATAATATAATAGTATTTATATTGTTTATTTTGTTTGTGGGCAATCATATTTATAATTTTTATGATAACTCACCTTTTTTTATTTAATAATATTATTTTCTTATTGTTATAAAACCAAAAATTTATATTTTGTCTTTTTTTAAATTTTATTGGTAAATCTTTTAAAAACCCTTTCCGGTAATTTTTACTTAAAAACCAAAAAAAAACTTTAAAAATAAAAAACCCAATAATTTGGTAATCCATCCAAAAAAGGAATATTCCACCCAAGCTTTTAAAAACCTTTCCCTCCATTTAAAAACCATCAAAAATTTGGTTGGAAAAAAAAAAAAAAAAAAAAAAAAAATAAACCACAAAAAAATAACTGTTACATAGAAAATAAATACCAGAAAATAATTATTTTATTATCTTTTTTAAAACTTTATTTTTAATATAAAATAAAATTTTATAAATAATTTATTTTTGTTTATAAACTAATCATTTTGTTTTTTGGATGAATAATACAACAAAATCAAAGATATAAATCTAAAGTAATAGATAAAAAATTCTTTAAAATAATAATTTAAAATAATTTAAAATAATAATTTATAAAAATCATTTAATATAATAATGCTATAACAATAATCTTTGGGGAAAAAAAAAAAAAGAAAACCCAAAAGAATTTATGTTTAACCATTGTAGCAATGATATAATACTAAAATAATAATGGTTTAATTTAAAATCTTCTTATCTATTTTTAAAAAATTTATTATTTGTTAGAATTCAGTTATTATATTTTTTTTTTTTTTGTTTTATTTTTGTTTGGATAAAGAGATTATTTTTATCTTTTTTTTTTTCAATAACTTGAATTGTTTTCGTGTATTTTTAATTGTTTTCTTATTTTATGAATGGACCAAATATTTAATCAAAATAATATCATATAGTTTTAAAAAAAAAAAACCAATTTTTGACAGATAATCATTTCTAATAGTGCAGATTGAATAGTTTTATTTATATAATATTTCTTTCAATTAAAATCATAATTATTATAAAATAATCAAAATACAAAAACTATAAATAACACCAGAACAAAAATAAAAACATTTTTTTTTTTTTTTTAACAACACATATGCATGTTTCTTTTGCATAAAACAAAAAATCTTATAAAGTATCATTAAAAAATAACAAAAAATTGTTATTTTTTTTAATAAAATACAAAATAAAATTGGTGGGGTTTAAACTTTAGGGTGTTTAAATCTCATATTTAAAACATAACGGGTTAAATTTTTTATTTTTTTATTTTTATTTTTATTTTTATTTTTATTTTTATTTTTTTTTGTAATTAAAATATTTAAATTTTATTATTACTTTCATTATTTAATTTATTATTTTATTTTAAACATTATTAATATTAATACTAGTTAAATAGTATCATTAAATAAAAATGAATTATAACAAAAAATCATATAAAGAAATTATTGACGATTTATTTTTAGAATATAAAGCAATTGATAATAAAAAAAAAATGACAATTAAAAACAAAAGATTTAAAAGGATTAGTACTAAACCAAAAGAGTATGACTTCAAATATTTAGAAAATAGAAATAGAATTATAGATTTTATAGAAAAGAATGTTATAAATAGAATTGAACATTTTACAATAGAATTTTTTCAAAAACTGGGGTATAAAGAATATTGTTTCGAACTGGTACCTTATCAAGAGATTATTGACCTATTAATCAACAATATAGAGTCAAACAATCCTTTTATTAGATTATTTGTAATTTTTGAATGGTTTTTATTTCATCAAAACAAAGTTTTCGATTCTTACAAAGATAAATACAATGGAAAAGAATGTGCAAATATTGTAGTTCAGGTATTTTCAGATAAAAGTGAATATGTAGCCTACACTTTGAAATATTTATCTATAGTTTTAGAAAAGGATGGTAGAATAGATGATTCAGAACATAATTATTTAAATTCATTTTTTTTATCAGACAATGTAGGAATAAAAATAAAAAAATAAAAAATAAAAAATAAAAAATAAAAAATAAAAAATAAAAAATAAAAAATAAAAAATAAAAAATAAAAAATAAAAAATAAAAAATTCTAATTAAACTTTTTTTTTAAATAGTTATATAAAATATTTACAATTAAAAAATATCAGTTACATTCAAGACTTTCAATATTGGTTAAATCAAAGTATTTTATTTCTTGTTTACAACATGTCGTTATAAGAAACTCTTCGCAATATAAGCTCATTCAAGTTTTTAAAGAAATTATTACAGAATACAATGATGTTGAAATTTGCAAAAATTTATTAAAAGATTATAATAACCATGATTATGATAATAATATTAGTAATAATAAAATAATAGAAAAGTACAACAAAGATATTAATTGCTATACCAGCGCAAATAATATAAAAAACTATAATAGTTACAATAAATTTAACATCTATATTTTAAATAAAAATAATAGAACCTATAATTTCAATAACTACTACCAAAACAATAGTAATAATAAGAATAACAATATTGATATTAATATCAACTTAAATAATAATAAAAATAAAACAAATAGCTTTAGTAGAAAATTAAATAATATTATCTTAAAAACAATATTTAAATTCCATTTTGAAAAATCAAATCTAAGTAGTTTATTTTTCGATGTAAAGTCTTTAGCTCTAGTTTGCTGGGGGTTCTTCAAAGTTATTCCATCATGTATAATACAAATTAAAGGTTTGGTTTTTCATTATTTCAGTATAATAGACCAGGTTTCATTTCATCCCAAATACTCTTTATTTGTCCATAATCAAATGCCAATCACAACAAACTATCACCATATAATTAAAGTTACACCCTATAGCAAAATTAATAATGTTTTAAATAATATTGAAAAACTAACAATAGAATCACAGAATGATATTTATAGCTTTAAAAATAAATCAAATTTATCAATTAATCATAATATCTATCCCTCAAGCCAAAGCCTATCCAAAGTTTCAAGAATAAAATTAATTAATCATTCAGTTGGTTGTTTCCAAAACAGATTTTTGAAGGGTGTAAATAAAAACCTAATAGATTATATTTTAATACATTGCAATTCAAAAATCACCAAGTTTACATATATAATCAACGACCCCTCCATTCATAGCCATTATTTTTCTTTTGACACTTCAGTAATAGATTTATTAGTTCATTATCATAAATCAACATTACAGCAAATAAAAATATCATTTACAAGGTTTTTTAATGATCAAGATAATGATGATCAAATTTTCAACAACCAACCCATCTCCCAATTGGATGAAAACAATAGTTATTGTAGCTCTATTATAACAAATAAATTTCAATTATATATCCAAAATCTTCAAAAACAAATTTTAAATAGTTTTGATAATAGAATAGATTTATTACTATTTGATAGTAAATTGAAAAAATATAAAAAAATAAATCTAAGTTTATAATATTAATAAAGATAAAATTTTTTTTATTTTTTTAATTATTTTGATTTGGTGTGTTTTATATTTAAGTGGGTAATGCGAAATTTTTTTTTTTTAAAAGTTTTAAATAAAAAAAAAGAGTGCATATAAGTTGGGATGTTTTTATGTATTAGTAAACGGACCCACAGCGGTTGAAGTCACAAATTGTTTTATTGTGTAATGCAGATGGATACATTACAATTACTTACAAACTTGAATTTATCTCCAGGAAGATGGAGACATATATTGTGTATTTGCGCATGCTGGGAATCGAACCCAGTTCGCATCCGTGGCAGGGATGCATCATACCACTAGACCACATGCGCTATTTTATGGAAGTTTAAAAAATGTGCCTCCTCCAGTTTAGTTAACAAAAAAGTGTACTCGTGGATTAAGTCGATCTGAGCTGCATGGGAAAGAGATTTAAAAGCAACAGAACCTTATCGATGAATTAAAAATAAAAATTCAAACCTCATATTTTTGATTTTTTAAACCTTTATATAATTAAAGTCATATTTAGTGTAACCTTTGTTAAAATCTAATTGAAGAAAAAAGTAAAAAATTCGTGATTAAAATTACCCAATTTGGATGATATAGATTATCTTGCCGAGTAAAGTGAACACCAAAATCTTTAATTAAAAATAAAAAAGTAATCTAAAAAAAATTCTAATTTTTTAAAATTAGAATCTATAAAAACATAATTGAAAAGATTATTTATTATGAGAATAATTATAATTTATTCCTGAGAATACCTCCAAGAAAAATTATAATTATAAAAAAATTTTATTTATTTTATTGAGAAAAGTCAGTTGAAGAAGCAACTTCCTAAAAATTTTTAAAAAATAAAGTTAATATATTATTAATAGAGGGTTATTGTAAATTAAAAATTGAATTAAAATACTTACATGGTTTGTTTTAATATCGTTTTGAATTGATTCTATTTTAGATTGGGCATATTTCATGGAATCTGGGCCTAAAAAAAGATGTGTTGATGGGTTTTCAGATAAAGCATGGTCAATAATAACTTTGCAACCTTTTTCTGGATCGCCAGATTGATTACCATTAATTTGACCTTGGTGCATTTCTTGAACATGTCTTACTGCAGTATATTCTTTGATTGGGTTTGCTGGTCCTGCCATTGAATCTTTTTCTAAGAAAGATGTTCTAAAATAACCTGGTTTTACTGATGAAACGTGAATACCAAACTCCTTTAAATCTGCACCAAGACCCTCGGTTAAACCTTCCAAAGCAAACTTTGTTGATGAGTAAATACTACATCCTGGGAATGAGCCAGTAAAACCTGCGATACTGCTTATATTAATAATTCTTGGGCCATTGGCAAAGAACTATTAAGAATAAATATTAATATTTAATACTTTTATTATTTTGTAAGTATGTATATATTTTTTGAATATTTACTTTATTAGTACGTAAATGTGGAAGAGCATTACGAACTACTGAAATGACACCAAATAAATTACATTCAAAGTTATCCCTTACTTCCTTATCTGTTAATTCCTCGATTGTACCAAATTGTCCATATCCAGCATTATTTATAATTACATCAATACGAGTGAATTTAGAAATTGTATCTTCGATTGATTTTTTAACTGATTCATCTGATGTAAGATCTACTTGTAATGGTAAAAAGTTTTCTTCTGTAACTAATTTATTATTGATTACTAATTTAAATATAATTATTTAGTAAGCCAAAGGTAATATTATAAAGTATAAAAAAAAAAAAAACAAATTATTTACCGTTAACTAATTGTTCCTTATTTCTTGATGTTGCAGCGACATTAAAACCTCTTTCAAGTAATTGATTAACTAAAATTAATCCAAAACCTTTGGATGCACCGGTAATATAAAATACTTTTTGATCTTTTTGTGTCATTTTTGTAATAATAATAATATAATTGTTTTTGTTTGAAATAATAAAAAAAATTAAAAAAATTTTATTTAAATAGTTTTTTTTTTTTAATTTTTTTTTTAATTTTTTTTTAATTTTTTTTTTTAAAACTAAAAAAACAAATCATTTGTTGTTTTTTTTTTTTTTAATTTTTTTATAGAATCATTCTTTTTTTAAATTTTTTTAATAACTAATTATTGCATCGAAATATTACAATAAATGGGTTATATTTTTTTTTTTTTTAAATTACATCATTTATAATCATGATTGTATCAATAATAAATATTAAAAGCAATTTTTTACATCTATTTAAATCGGGTGGGAAATAAATACCCAGGATGCTTCATTAAGGAATTAAAAGGTTTTTAAAAGAAAAAGCTTTTTGATAAAACAATATACAAAAAAAGATATTATTAGTATCTTAAATGTACAAAGAAAAAAAAATTAAATAAAAATACACTTTATTTTTTTTATTCATTCATTTTTTATTAAATATTAGAAAATATATAAACAATTTTTAACCCCTATTAAATAATTTTAATTTTAATCGTATTTTATTTAAAAATATTTTAATCCTTATTTTTTATTAGAAAAACTATTATATATTTTATAAAAAAAAAAAACCAATCTCTTTTGTTTATTCATTTTAAATAAAAAAAAATTATACAAATTAAATATAAGAATAATTAATCAAATTCTACCAACTAATTGATTGAAATTATGACATGTATAATAGTGGATAATAGGTACCTTATAGAAGTCAATTTAATACAATGAAGAAATAATAAGAAAAAATAAAGCAGGTAAAGACAATTTTTCCATTCATAAGACCTAATTATTACGTTGTAGTCCTACTTTATGTACAAAACTTTTTAATTTGTACATTAAATTTTTCATATATGACTTATTATTTTACCAAAGTTATCGTTATTCTCGGTTTTTACCAATTATCGTTAGTATATTCATTTAAAAATTATCATTATAATATTTTTACCAATTATCGTAATCATATTCATTTAAAAAAATTTTCATTATAATATTTTTATTTCTTTCAAAAACCATATTGATAAGTCTAATATTATGGTGCTATTTTTCACTTGAGTTGATGTTTTATATTCTCTTTAATAAAATGAATATTATATTTCAAAAAAAAAAACTTTAATAAATCAAATTTTTATTTAATAAAAAATTAATAATACCAATCATTGTTGTTTTTATTTTTTCGTTCATCACCACCAATTTAAAAATTATAATATTTTTAAATTAGATCTTTAAATAGACCCAAAAAATAACTAGATTACATCAACACTAGGTTTTACAATGTTTTTTAATCTTTGGTTTTTCTTTTTTTTTTTTTTTCATTCTGAATAATATTAATAATCATTTTTTCTTAAAATAATAAAAATCTTTTTATATTTTCATTTTTATTTTTAAAAAACATTATAAAATTTATAAAATAAATGCACTTTTTTTTACCAAAATATTTTATAATTTTTGTTTTTAATTCATCGATATGTTCTGTAGCTTTTAACTCTCTTTCCCATGTATATGTGTGATTCTCAAGTTTTTTTTCCTAATTAAACTCGGGGAGGCATAATTTTTCAACTTTCATAAAATAGCGCATGTGGTCTAGTGGTATGATGCATCCCTGCCACGGATGCGAACTGGGTTCGATTCCCAGCATGCGCAAATATTTTTTATTAGTCTTCATCTTCCGGGTGACATTTTGGGCAGCTTTATAAAGTAAGCTTTTGTTATCTTCACTTTTTTTTTTTTAAAATTCTTGCATTAGTTTCCATTTATGAATTGTCTTTGCATAACTATCTTTAATTACCAATTTCAATACCCTTTTGATATTTGTTTCTTCTAAAATCATAAACTTTTGTAAATTTTTCGGTTTTTTCCGTAACTTTGTTAAATTTTAATTATGCTGAATAATTTGACTCCTACATGTCCTGCAAGCAAGGATATATTGATATCTGGCTATAAAAAAAATTGTAAGGTACGAAGATCAAATAATTAAAAAAATAAAATGTAAATTAAATTGTTTTATAAAATGCGAAAAAAAAAAAAAGTTTTTTATTTTTTTTATTTATTATGGTTGGTTTAAAAAAAAAATTTTTTTATTTTTTTTTGAAATTTTTAAATTGGAAATTTTTATTTTTTTCGCATTTAAAATTTTTTTTTATATTAAAAATCTGCACTATATTTTTTTTTATTTATTTATTATTATTATAAACAAAAATAATTTTTAATTATTATTAATGGTTTTTGATTATTTGGTAATGATCCTTGTTCATTACAGACGTATGCAGTGTGATAAAGCTCATACAAGTATAAGACATATACTGAAAACAAAAAATAAAAATACTGATGGCTTGGTCACAAATTAAAAAATAAATATATTAAAAAATTAATTTATTGTAAAAATATTTTTTTTATTTTAATTTTTTATTTTTTTAATTAAAAAACAGAATGTGTGATAAAAAAATAAAAACACTTCAATTTTTTTATTTTTTATAATTTAAAAACAAAACAGAATGTGTGATAAAAAAAATATTCAATACTTTAAAGATATAATTTCAATACCAACAATAGTAAATTCATCTTTTACCAATATCAATATTAATAGTAATAATATATCAATTTCAATTACACTCTCACAAACTGATATTAAAAATAAAAAAAATAAATTATATAATTTAGATAAAGTAATATTAGAAAATGACAGTATATGGTCAACTCCATTTTTAAAGGAAGCTTCTACTTTACTTAACTCTGTTTCACCTTCATTTAGAAAACAAATAACCATTAAAGAAACAACACCTAATGAATATATATTTGATATTCTTGATAATGATCAAACAATAATTTCATCATTTAAATCAAATAATCAAATTAAAAGAATATTAATAGATGGTAAATATCTTTGTTTTTTAGTATTAATTAACCATAACAAAATATACTTATATTTGTTTTCTATAAAGATTGGTTTGGGAATTTATCATGGTCACCAAGTGAAGATTATATAGTATTTGTTGGTGAATTAAATAAAAATAATAACAACCTTGGTTTTTTTAATAAAGATTCTGGAATCGATTTAAATAACACATCAATAGGAGACCAATACTTATATAGAGAAAGTTGGGGTGAAACTTATTCAAATGTTTATAATCCTACACTATTTATCATAGATATAAAGAATGAAACTGTTTTTCCATTAGAAACATTTCCAAATGACAAAATTACACCTGGGCAACCAATATGGACACCATGTGGATGTGGAATTATATTTGTGGGATGGGAAATTGATAAAAGAAAATTTGGTTTAAGATTATGTTTTAATCGTAAAAGCTCTTTGTACCATATCGATTTTAATTTATATAAAAACAATAAAAACCAGTTAATAAAAGAAAATCAACAGCAACAGCAACAGCAACAGAAAGAACAACAATCATCCCTAATAATTACACCGTCCCCACTCATAATTGAAAATTTAATCAAAGAACTGGGTAGTTATCGATCGCCAAGATTCTCTCCTGATGGAAATAATTTAGTATTTCTTGGTTTTGATGAAGTTATTTATAATCATAATTCCTGTAGCAAAATATTTAGAATTCCATGGGACAAAAGAGTAGAGCAAAAAAAGACCATTGTGGAAACACTCTTTATATATAGAAATTTCAATGATGAATTTCCAGGCATCTATTGTTCAAGTTTACCATTATCACCATTCATAAATAACAATACTATAGTGTTCTCAGATTCAGTAAGATCAATTAGAAAATTATTATCATTCAATATTGATACCAAACAAATCCACATAATAAATACCAATGGTATTATAGACTCTAAAGAAACTCCTTGTAATTACTTTGTATATCAAGTCAACTCATTGAAGAAAATTGCACTATGTCGAATTTCATCGCCTAACCAACCTCCATCTATCAATGTTTTAAAATTCAACGAAGAAGGATTAGAAATAACCAAACATCTAGTAGTTTATAAACCTAAGCAAAGTGATCAACATGCCAATATGTTTTCAAGCTTTAAATATTCAATTCACAATGTACCAACACTATTAAACGCCCAATCACTAAAATCATTTGAAATGATTTATTTAAAGAATACAAGTAAAGGAAAGAAACCAACTATTATTTTCATCCATGGAGGTTTTCAAATGAGCGTCGATTTAGAGTATTCGTTTAGTTTTGCATATTTGGTGTCATTAGGTTATAATATAATAATACCAAACTATCGTGGATCCACAGGTTTTGGAAGAGACTTTTTAAACAGTTTAGTAGGACAAATTTCCCAAATGGATGTGGATGATTGTATTCAAGCTTTATCATATAGCTGTGAAAAAGTTGACCCAGAAGGAATCGACCCAGATAAACTATGTGCAATAGGAGGAAGTCATGGAGGATCGATAGGTGCCATTTTAGCAGCGTTACCAGGCTTTGCAAATATTAAAACGGTAATATTAAGAAACCCAGTCATAGACCAAGCAGCACAGGCAATGGTTACAGATATACCAGATTGGTCAATGTTCAAGTGTGGTATTTCAATTGATGAAAATAAAAAGTCATACAATACAGCTCCAACAATAAAAGAAATTGAAATAATGAAAAACCTATCTCCAATCAAATACATTCAAGATATCAATATACCTGTATTGCTTTTATTAGGAGAAAACGATCTAAGAGTCCCACCAAAAACCCAAGGCTTGTTACTATACAACTCCCTAAAGGAGAGAGATCAAATTGTTAAATGTTTAATGTATCCATCAAACGGCCATGCTTTAGAATCTATTGAGGCAAAGTTAGATCAATGGATAAATATTTCAAATTGGTTAAATAAATATTTATAATATTTTTTTTAATCTTATATTATGTTTAATTTATAAAATTTAAAAATTAAAAAACGATCATAATAATTACAAAAAAATTAAAAAAAATAAAAAATAAAATGTTTAAAAAAATAGAAAAAAAATTGTTAAAATAATAATAAAAAGGGTGGAAAAAAAACATATTGTTATTTTAGATTTATTGGTAAATTTTAAAAATGAAAAATTTTATAAAATGGATAAAAATGAATAATTTTTTTTAAAAAAAAAAAGTTGAAAAAGAGATAGTTTTTTTTTGAAAAATGCATATTGAACACGCTAAAGGTAATCGGGAAAAAAGAGGATAACGATAATTTTCCTAGAATCACTTTGTTCAATTTGTAAAGCAAACTACCTGCTAGTTATTTATACTATAGTTTCGTTCTTCAAAGTTTGTTAAGTGTACTTTTTTGAAATAATAAGGTTCCCTTCTAGTATAATTGAAATCAATTTAAAAAAGGTAATTGCACTCAAGAAACTCCTCCTTTAATTTACTTTGTTTGGATAATACAGCTGAACTAACTGTAATTAGCACCACAATATTAAAAATAGATAAACTGAATTGTAATGATGATTGTTTTAAAAAATTATAATCATTTAAATTTTATTTTTTTTTTATTTTTTTTATTAAAAAAAAGATATCGAATAGTAGACAGTCTAAGCAGTTGTCATATAGTCCCCATAAAGCTTTTCAATTTTAATATTAAAACCAATGGTGAGGGTATTGTCGATAAGAAAACCTTTTGTGTTATTCCAATCTTCATAAATAATATTACTATTATAGACATTTGTTCCTATAGCAAATGTAAAAGTTTTCTCTGATAAGTTTTAATTATTAATAATAAATACAGTTAGTAACATATCTTTTATAAAAAAGGTGTGTTTTAAGAAATATATATACCTTGAAAAATTGATTGTGAAAAATCAAAATTTATAACTTCAAAGCGGTAGTTGACTTTACATTTTGAATCAAATTGCTTGCACAAAGAAATTGTTAATTTGTTTTCCTTTTCACCGTTTGGGTAAACTCTTATGTTGAATTTCTTTGTTTGAGATATAGTGAAAACTGGCGAAGTTAAACATTGACCTTTTTGATACTTTTTAACCTTGTCACTCCAATTATGGATAATCCATTTTGATGAGTATTTATTTTGTTCATTAATATCTTTAATTTGATTCTTGAAAATATTTAAATTACTTTCTGAATGTTGATTTATGGTCAAAATGGTAGATTCTAAACCTTTAAGGAAAATTTCTAAATAATCGCATCTATTCTTAACCAATACCAAATGATCATAATGATCTAAATGGTTTTGCATTTCTCCTCTATTTGTTTTAAATTCACACGAGTACTTTGAATATGGGCAACTAATTTCTTTTTTTGGACAATCTTCATCAATATGGTCCCCTAAATCAATTCTTTTAAATTTCATATTGCAATATTCACACTCGATTAAGGTTTCTGGGCAAATTTTTGCTTTATGTTCTTCCATATCTTTTCCTATAAAAGAATGATTACATTCACATTTTTTTATTTCATATTGGCATTGTTCGATATGTGTCCCCATTTCACCTCTTCTAAATTTACCACAATTCGAACTATTGACACAATTGATTTCTGTAAATAAACAAATATTTAAATGGGTCTCTATTGAATCAATTGTAATAGTTTCTTCACAACCACCATCTTTTGCCCCTCTTTGTGAATTAATAAATGAGTTTGGACAATATATCTTTTTAAAAAAAAGAATGATTAATATTTTTTCTACCATTTTATTCTATTTAATATAATAGAAGTAATTTTAACAATACCATTAATTTTGCAAGATTTTTTTCTATTGAAATATTCCTTTCTAATGCTCCACTAATAGGAACCCCACATATGTGACATTCTTAAGAGATAAAAAATTTTTATTAATATTTTGATAAATATTTATTTAAGTAAAGAATTGAAAAATACCTTTTAGTTCATTTTCACTAATCATGAAACCCCAATCAGATTCACAACAAACATGTCCATTTTTACTGAAAATTTAAAATATTAATTTTTTTTTTTTTTTTTTTTATAAATAATAAACTATTTACCATTGGAGTGGTCTCTTTAATAAACATTTACATTGAGGACATTTACACTTTTCAGGAATTATGTTAACCAACAATTTTTCTAAATCTATAGATTCTGTCATTTATATATTAACTTTTATTTTATTTATTTATTTGTTTATTGTTTGAGGGAAAAAAATTAATGAAAAAATTTTGAGGGCACAAAAATAATTAATAAAAAAAAATTTATTCAAAAATTAATAAAAAAGATTTTTAAAAAATTGGGTCAAAAAAAACTTAAAAAATTTATTGATGATTATTATAAGCTGGTCAAGTTTGAGCAAAATTTTTAATAGCCATCAATAAATTTTTTTAAGTTTATAAACAAAAAATTACAAATGAGTCTCCTCCTTAAATTTAATTTGTTTAGATACTACTAACTGTAATTTGCACCACAATGTACCTTGTGAAATATCACTTCTTTTAAATTTTAAAAATAGATAAACTGAATTGTAACGATGATTGTTTTAAAAAATTATTATCATTTAAATTTTATTTTTTTTATTTTCTTTATTAAAAAAAAAGATATCGAATAGTAGACAGTCTAAGCAGTTGTCATATAGTCCCCATAAAGCTTTTCAATTTTAATATTAAAACCAATGGTGAGGGTATTGTCGATAAGAAAACCTTTTGTGTTATTCCAATCTTCATAAATAATATTACTATAATAGACATTTGTTCCTTTAGCAAATATAAAAGTTTCCTCTGATAAGTTTTAATTATTAATAGCAAATACAGTTAGTAACATATCTTTTATAAAAAAGGTGTGTTTAAAGAAATATATATACCTTGAAAAATTGATTGTGAATAATCAAAATTTATAACTTCAAATCGGTAGTTGACTTTACATTTTGAATCAAATTGCTTGCACAAAGAAATTGTTAATTTGTTTTCCTTTTCACCGTTTGGGTAAACTCTTATGTTGAATTTCTTTGTTTGAGAAATATTGAAAACTGGTGAAGCTAAACACTGACCTTTTTGATACTTTTTAACCTTGTCACTCCAATTATGGATAATCCATTTTGATGAGTATTTATTTTGTTCATTAATATCTTTAATTTGATTCTTTAAGATATTTAAATTACTTTCTGAATGTTGCTTTAAGGTCAAAACGGTAGATTCTAAACCTTTAAGGAGACTCTCTAGATAATCGCATCTATTCTTAACCAATACCAAATGATCATAATGATCTAAATGGTTTTGCATTTCTCCTCTATTTGTTTTAAATTCACACGAGTACTTTGAATATGGGCAACTAATTTCTTTTTTTGGACAATCTTCATCAATATGGTCCCCTAAATCAATTCTTTTAAATTTCATATTGCAATATTCACACTCGATTAAGGTTTCTGGGCAAATTTTTGCTTTATGTTCTTCCATATCTTTTCTTATAAAAGAATGATTACATTCACATTTTTTTATTTCATATTGGCATTGTTCGATATGTGTCCCCATTTCACCTCTTCTAATTTTACCACAATTCGAACTATTGGCGCAATTGATTTCTGTAAATAAACAAATATTTAAATGGGTCTCTATTGAACCAATTGTAATAGTTTCTTCACAACCACCATCTTCTGCCTCTCTTTGTAAATTAATGAATGAGTTTGGACAATATATCTTTTTAAAAAAGAGAATGATTAATATTTTTTCTACCATTTTATTCTATTTAATATAATACAAGTAATTTTAATAATACCTTTAATTTTCCAAGCCCCTCTTCTAAATAAATATTCCTTGCTAATGCATCAACTCCACTAATAGCAACCCTGCATTCGTGACATTCTTAAGAGATAAAAAATTTTATTAATATTTTAATATATATCAATGTAAATGATGAATTGAAAAAATACCTTTTTTATTTTTATTAAACATTATTCGCCAATCAGATTCACAACAAACATGTCCATTTTTACTGAAAATTTAAAATATTAATTTTTTTTTTTTTTTTTTTTTTTTTATTTATAAATAATAAACTATTTACCATTGGAGTGGTCTCTTTAATAAACATTTACATTGAAGACATTTATACATTTCAGGCATTCTACCAACCAACAATTTATCCAAATCTATAGATTCTGTCATTTATTTATTTATTTAAATATTTGTTATTTTATTTATATATATTTATTTGTTTATTATTTGAGGGAAAAAAATTAATGAAAAAATTTTGAGGGCACAAAAAAAAAATTATAAAAAAAAAAAAAACTTAATTTTTGGAAATTTATAAAAAAGATTTTTAAAAAATTGGGTCAGAAAACTTAAAAAAATTTATTGATTAATTTTAAAAAAAAAAAAAATATTGAAAAAAAATGATATGAATTTTTTACACAGATAAATAAATTATATATTTTTAAAACTATTATTATTATTATTATTATTATTATTATTATTATTATTATTATTATTATTATTATTATTATTATTATTTTATTATTATTATTATAATTATTTTTATTCGGTTATAAAGCAATTTTCATAACATTTTTCAACTATTATAGTGAAATTAATAGTTATTGAGTTATCTCGAATAAAGCCATTATTTGAATCATAGGTCCCAAAAAATTGTAGCGACCACGAATCATTTAAACATTTAAATGTATCTACTTTAACTAAATAAAAATAATTAGAACTATACTTTATGTTTTGATGTAAAATAAATAAATTTACATACCTTGTTCTTCAGATTTTGAGAGATCCACGTTTTCAATTTCGAATGAGAATTTAATTTTTGATTCTATTATAAACTCTTTGACTAAACTAATAGTTATATTTCCCCACATTGCATTTGTGCCATTTGGATATAATCTTATTGAAAATGGTTTCATGGGTGATAAATTAAAACTGAGGGGTAAAAATTTTTTAGCTGGGAACTGTTGCAATTTTTCGCTCCAATTTGAAATGATCCATTTGCCTGAATATCGATTCTGATTTTCAAAATTTAATTTCATTGAATTGATACTTGAAGCCAATTGATCCATTCGACTCTTATGTTGCTCTATTATATTTAATATATATTTATGATGATTATCCTCTTCTATTAAATGCTTACTTAATTCGCATCTGGGTATATATTTATCACATCCTCCATCTAAAATTACAAAAAAACCATATTAGTATAAGATTGAAATGAATAAATATGATATGTTTATATTATATAATTACCTTTATAACGACAGGGTATTAAAACATTCCCACATTCCTCAGCCATGTGCTGTGGTAACTGACCTCGTTCAATTAAAGTTGAGCAACATTTACAATGGGTTTTGGTTTTGGAACAAATGCAATCGTAATGATATTTTAAATCTTTTCTTTGTATATTATTATCGTTGCAAAGTAAACAGGATACTATTTGATATTTACATACTTTTTCATGTTCACCAACTGTGTTGGCTCTATGCTCTTCACCACATCCTGGATTACTACAATTTACATAGTTATATAAACAACTCTTTAAATGACTATCTATTTGATCGATCGTTATTATTGATTTACATCCATTTTCATCTTCGATTAAACAATCATTACAATCTTTATCTTTTAAAAATCGATTTGGACAATAAATCTTTAAAATAAATAAAATTAATAAAAATTATAATTAAACTTTGATGATGATTATTTATAAATACATTTAATTTTCTAATTTCTTTTTCTAAGAATCTATTTTTGCTTAAACAGGCGATTGACTTAACTTCGCATCTACACATAACACATTCTAATTGATTTTTTTAAAATATAAATTTTGATATAAATAAAATAATAATAATAAAAACAATTCTATATCATATAAAATAAATACCTTTTTTATTTTCTAATTGTTTATTCCAGCATGATACACAAAATACATGGCCTAATAAAAAAAAATTAGTAAAATTAAAAAAAATAAAAATAAAAATTAAAGTAAACAAGAAACCTACCTTCTCGGCATTGTAAATTAACTGATAATAGTAATGTGCACAATGGGCAACAATAATCGCTATCTACATCTTTATTTACTAATAATTCATCATATGGATAACTATTATTTTCCATTTTTATGGGTATATACGATGATTTTATTATTTGCAATATATTTTTTTTTTAAATTAACGTTCTTTTTTTTTACTAAAAATACATGTTAATAAAAATTAAAAAATAAAAGGGGTATTAAATTATAACATATTAATTTTAATCAATCAAAAAAATTTAAAAATTAAAAAAAAAATAATTTGATATTTTTTTAAAAAAAAAAAAAAAAAATAAAAATAAAAAAAAAAAAAAAAAAATAAAAGAACAGTATTCTCCAATATTGATTTTTTTTCAAATCTTTTTTTTTGAATAAACTTCTTATTTTTCTCGAAATCAATCATTTTTTAGGGTGTTGTTGTAATGCGTTGTGTGTTATTATTAGCATTCACACCACTTTGGTGAAAATTTTTATTTTTTTTTATTATTTTTTTTATTTGTCCATTTTTTTTATTTTTTTTTTTTCCATTCAACGAAATTATTTTTTTAAATTTAAGAAAAAAAATGAATGTATTTATGATGTCGCTATTGTAATAATATTTTATTATAATAACCATATGATGTTTTTATGTTTTCATTTTAAATCGTGTTCAAGAATGGTGATTTACATTATTTTTTATTCCTATTATTTTATTATTATTATATTCAAATAAAATAAAATAAAAAAAAAATGACAGTTGATATTTACAAATATATTTTATTGGTTTTTTTTTTTTTCCCTTTTTTATTATTATAGGACTGATTAACTGTTAAGAGGATGTCGTAGTGGTAGTTGTTGTGGTGTTTGATGTCGATTGTGGTGAAGATAAATTGGATGGTTGGGTTGGATTAAAAACATCTATAAAATAAGCGGATTTTTTTGAATATAAACTGTACATTTCATATGAAATAACTTCAATTTCTAATAATAATTTAATGGAAAAAAAAAAAGATAAAATGAAATATTAGTAATAATATTTTATTAAATAATTATGACGTTTTTTTTTTTTACCTTCTTTAGTAGTTTCAAATAATTCCCACCATGGATGTGGTTCTTCAGGTAAATTAGTTTTTAAAACTCTTGATGCTAAAAATATTGATGCAGCTGCAATAGCTTCAGGTCTATATTGAATGGCTATTGTTGTTTTCATTGAATCGTTTATATAATTCCAAGATTTCTGTGCCAACTCTTTACTTTTGTCTAAAAGTTTCATATAGTTTAAAATGTATTTATGAGGTAAATCGACATATACTAAAAATCCAAATTCTTTTAAAATATCAAATTCTCCTCCTATAACATCACCTTTTAAATCCCAATAGCCCTAGAATATTAAATGAAATTAATAAAAGATTTCAACTTATATTATTATTATTATAACACCTACTTGTTTAGTTGTATCTATATACTCAATTGGTAAGCCTTCTTTTTTCCTCCAAATATGATTAAAAACATTTAGAATGTCTCTAATATGTCTTATTGGCCCTATAAATTTAGTTGCTACAAATAATGAACCCATTGATAGGGTTTTAACATCATATTCTTTAAATGACTTTCTTGTATAAAATCTTTGAAATATAACTTGACCTGTACCAATAGTTGAAATTGACCTAAAAATAGAATGTTATAAAATTAATATTTTAATCAATTTTAATAATATTTATCGTCAATACAATACAATTTCAATAATATACCAGCTTCTTGAATACATTGTGTTCCATATCTTCTTAAATTATCTTCTATCTCTTCAGAGATACCATCTTTTCTTGATGGTGAGTCTTCAATTTCTTCCTCTGAAAAATATAAATTTATCATCACACAAAAACCCAATAAATATAAATAAATGAAATGAAAAAATTAAAAAAAAAAAATTTTAAAATTTTAAAATTTTTTTATTTTTTATTTTTTATTTTTTTTAAGATATGATTAATTTTATTTTAGTAAATTAAAACATGATTAAATTTGGATTTTAATTATCTTTTTTTTTTGTTCTTTTTTTTTTTTTTTTTTTTTTGGTTTTTTTTTTTTTTTTTTTAAATAATTTCTTTGAACCAATCAAAGAATTTTTTTTGATTTGGACAAGGACATAGCCCAAAAAAAAAAAACAAACAAAACTTTGAATAAAAAAAAAGTTTAAACTAGTTCAATTTTTTTTTTTTTTTTCAATTATTTTTTTTTTATTTATTTGAAATACGTGGGATGGATTCACAATTACCATATCTATTGCATAATTGATCAAATCCACAACTTATTTTATTTACGCATTTTCCATTAACACAGGTATCACGAGTACATTGCATATTGTCACCACAATCATAGTCATGTGAACAAGATCTTGTTGAAGTTGATGGGGTATAGTGGCAACCAAATTCTGGATCACAACGATCAATACTAAAAATATTGTAGTCATTGCAATCTACATCTCTAAACATACATTGTCCCATGTTACAATTTGTAAATGTTTTACATTTGTTACTTTTAAATCTATTGCAAGTATTTTCGGAGCATTGAGGTTGTTGTTGTTGTTGCATTGGATTTTCACATCCAGACCATTGATTGAACATATGTTGGCAAGTACCACTAATTTGATCGAAAAAATCGGATGTGCATGGATTTCCATCATCACATAAAACATATTCTTCAGCTTTAATAATGTTGATTAATAATAATAAAATTGAAGTATATTTTAACATCATCATTTTTTATTTATATATATAAATTGTGTTTGTTATGTAAACTGTAAACTTTTAATTATTGGGGATGAAAGTGAATTTTAAAAAAAGAGTTTATTTTCTTTTTATTTTATTATTTTTATTTATTTATTTTGTTTAATTTGATATATTTTTTTTTTTTTTTTTGGGTTTCAATTTATATTAAAAAAAAAAAAGTAAACCACTTTATTTTAAAGCCAAATTTAGTATATTATTAATAATTATTTAATTATTGTTTTTTTAATCTTAGGTAAATAACCACTTGTAACGACATAAAGAAATCTAAATTATCTCTACAGTTAATAGATTTAATTTAAAAAAAAATTTAATTTTTTAAATTAATTTTTTATTTTTAAATTTTTTTTATTTAAATTTAATATATTTAAAATATAAATATTAAATTTATAGTATATATAGTATATATATAGAGCCATCATATCTTTAGTTTAGATTATTTCTAAAATAAAAAAATAAAAAATAAAACACACAATAACCACACAATAAAAATATATATAAAAAAAATAAAAATAATCTTAATAATAACAATTAATTAATTATTGTTTTTTTTTTATTAGTTGAGTTTTTATTCATATGTACCAAATAGGTCTTTTAAAATAATTTAACCAATTGTTTTTATTTAAATAATTTTAATAGTTATATAAAAATGTACAAACTATTTTTAACCCCCACATCATATTTTTAAATTATTTTTTTTAATTTTTTTAAAAATAGTCATTTCAAATAATATGGTTTTTTATTAATAAGCATTACAGAAAATAAAAAGAAACAAAATAATTATAAATTAAATTAATATTAATTAATATTAATTAATCTTCACAGTTTGTAATTAAAGAGCGTTATATATAGCGCTCAAAATCAAAGATAAATATATATATGTATAATTTCTTACTAGTTTATTATTCGCACAAATAAAATAATATTATTTAAAATTTAAAAAATATCTTTTTTAAAAATGAATTAATTAAATCATTGTTTTTGTTTTTTTTTAAATAACTATTAATAAATTCAAAGGAGGAGTTTTTTATTTTAACAACTCAATTTAAGGAATATCAAAAATTACTTCTTTTATAAAAATATAATTAAAAATAGTTTTTGTGAATTTTAATAAAATATCAATATAAATTTGGATTTTTTTTAAAACCTCCAAATCTTTATTAATCTTTGGAGTGATAGCAAAATTAGTGTAAAATATTAGTTTTTTCTCAAAAAGGTAAATAGAAAACTTAATTGGATTACCTAAATAGTTGAATGATTATTTTGGTAATCCATTAAAGGTATATTTTAAATTTTTTTTAAAGTTTTTAAAATGATATTATAAAAAGTTTTGAAAATAATGGAATGTATTGAAAGTCGTGATATTTGTCTTTAATCAACATATTTTTAAAAATAATATTCAATAAAAAAAATAACTCGATTTTTTAAATCAAATATCATATGTTCGGATGGTGTAGTTGGTTATCACGAATCCTTAACACGGATTAGGTCGTGGGTTCGATTCCCGCTCTGAATATATTTTTTGGGTATGAATCTCTTCCAAGAGATTTGGTTAACTTTTAATATAATGTAATGTATTCATATGCATTTTAGAATTAAATGAATATTACAGTTATAATTATATCTAATAAAACTATTTGACAAGTGTTAACATCATATAAAATCTTACTTTTTATAAATTAAGTTTTATCAAATAATTTTAGCACTGTCCAACAGCTTTTTAAAAGCTATATCAACGTATAGTAATTATACACCACAAAACATAGATCAAAAGAAATTAGACCGCATTAAAGATCTTTAATCTTCTATCTCGGCAATCTCCAATCTTCATCAATTTGTCTTTTTAAAAGCCAATCCAACCACAAACATTTTTCCCACCACCATCTTCAAACATAAAACCAATCATATTAGATTTATCCAAAGATTGGAAAGATATGGAAAAAAAGGATTTTTCCCATAATAATTTCAATAGCGTTGAAGATATACTCTTATCAAGCATCTCTATAATTCAAAAAAGTGTTAAAGATATTATTGATCGAGAAAACAAACTATCCACTTATGAAAAAAATGGAAACAACATCAATCTAAGATTTTACTACCCAAACCACCAAATATCAGATGAGCATATAACTCATTTCAGCAAGTACACAGATATAGAAAAGATCTCATTCGACAAAAAGAAAAAGAAAACTCTCTTTATCTCTCTCTCAAAAGAGAACCTATATAACCTCCTTAATGAAAGAGATACCACCAACAAGATGAACAAGTTCATCACACACTGCGACGATTACCATATGGTAATTGGAAATATCAACTCATCCAATCAAGACATTGAAAAAGTGTTAAAAGAACAACTTAACCTAAAAATTGACTTCTTCCTTTCTCACATCAAAGTCAACAAAAACAATACCTCCTTTTTCCACCTCATCGAAAGCAAAAATAACCCAATCAAATCAAAGCTACTCCAATCACCATACTATCGTATTAAGATTAAGTCTGCAACAAAATCAAAAAATCATCCTAACAACAAAATCAATCAATTAATCAATGAAGATATGTCCAGGGTCTCCACTGATAAAGAAGTTGATAACAACATTACCAAAATGAATCAATTAATCAATGAACATTTTTCGGGGTCCGCCACTGATAAAGAAATTGATACCATCACTACCATAATGAATCAAATGATCAATGAAGACTCGTCGGGGATCTACACTGATAAAGAATTTGAGAACCTCATTACCATACTCAAAAATGATTGTGCCGACTCTAATGATCAAGATGATGATCACAAAGAAACTATTTCTGATAACGAATCTAACAATCCAACTAACACAATAGATAATGATGAAATATCTAATGATGAAACAAACAAACAATTAAAAAACCAATCACCTCAAGATGACAATAAATCATCAACCAACAAACCCTTAAGAACATCCAGGGTTAACGCACTAAACAACATCTTTACAAGATTAACTTCACAAAATTCCAAAAATGAAACCGCCATAACAAATACGAATACCACTACAAAAAGTAACCGTACTCGAAATGTTAGCCAAATATCCACACCAATCAAATCCACTACGTACCAATCAGGTAGTCCGAAATCACCTGCTATCGAACAAAAATCTAAGAAAAAAAAAACTTCTTAAACTAGATAGGTTATTCCAACCTTACCCCAACCCCTACTTCTTCTTATATTTTAATATAAATAAACACTGTCGCTTACACTAATAATATTTATTATATTATTAAGTAAGCTTTTTTAAAAAAAAAAAAAAAAAAAAAAAAAAAAAAAATAATTATATCTCAACTAAATAATATATTTATATTTTCCTTTATTTTAAATAATTTATTATTTAAAATTAAAAATTAAAAATAAAATAAAAATAAAAAAATTGAAAAATTTAAAAAATAAAATTTTATTTTTTAGTTTTCAGTTTTCGGTTTTAGTTTTCACAAACAAAGAATTGTATATTTATTTGATTATTAGAATTATTTATATTTATTATTTATCTATAACTAAAGTAGCTCCATCTACATTACACTTTTTTTTTTACGATCTTACTGTTCTTAACAAAAACCTTTGAGTCTGCGTTAATTCGGTAAGAGTAGTAAAGCTATGGTGGTTATAGTGATAGTAAAAAAAAAAAAATTTATTAATTAATTAATATCAATTGTTCGAGCTGATTCGGGAATCAAATATATTGCAGTTATGAAGGTAGAATCAGTTAATATTCAAAAGGAGCTAGAGTGTCCAACGTATAAAGGTATAGCAATGGAACTAGTATATTGAAGTATTACAGAGGGTTCGAAAGTAAGCAAGTATAGTTTGATGAATCAAGGGTGCTCATGTCAAAACAGGTTGGTTCAGATGGAATCAAGAAAACTCACGGAGCGTTAGGAGTAGAGGTTAATTGCTAATAAAAAGCTAAATTGAAGGATATTGCCTGTGTGCAATCAATTGTAGTTAAGGTATTAACCAGGTGTTAGAAAAGCCACGCATTGGCTATAATTATGCAAAATAAGAAGTGCATTAAGGTGAAATAGACTAGTGTACAGAACTGAAATAGAAATCAGTTACGACAAATCAAATGAAAAGACGGAGATGTATGCCAATCACGATAAAGAGGGTAGCTCTATAGGTAGTTACTGAGGTAGCTTACGTTTCAAATGGTGCGTTAGGAGCCACGCATTGGCTAAAACTATGCAAAATAAGAAGTGCATTTAGGTGAAATAGACTAGTGTACAGAACTGAAATAGAAATCAGTTGTAACAAATCAAATGAAAAGACGGAGATGTATACCAATCACGATAAAGAGGGTAGCTCCATAGGTAGTTACAGAGGTAGCTTATGTTTCAAATGGTGCGTTAGGAGCCACGCATTGGCTAAAACTATGCAAATAAGAGGTGCATTTAGGTGAAATAGACTAATGTACAGAAACTGACATATAATTCAGTTGCGACAAATCAATGGAATGATGGAAATGGATGCCAATCAGGTTTAGGATGGTAGCTCTATAGGTTGCTGCGGCAGCTTACATTTCAATTGGTGCGTTAAAAAGCTAAAGATTAAAGTTTGGTACTTCGTAATCTAAAGCGTCAATAGTATCCCGATAATAGCAAGAATTAGTATAGATGGTAATCCAGGTTGATTATAAAAAGGTCTTTAATTCAAGTATAAAAATTACAAGCGAAATCAGAGGTTACGATAAAGTAAGAGTATTGGAATCATGGAATATTGGTTATTCAAAAAGGGATTGGATACAGCACTGCTTTCGGAATAATTGAAAAAGGTTGGTGCATGAACTTACACGAAGTTAGAGTAGTGAAGATAAAGTTAATTCAACATGGTCAAATGATCAATTATCTCAACAAAAACAAATAAAAAAAAATAAAAAAAAAAACAAAAAAAAATATAATATAGATGGTCAGTGTTTGGAGGAGGCTTATTGGGTCTTTAGTCAAAGTGGGGGATATGTAATGTATTCATATGCATTTTAGAATTAAATGAATATTACAGTTATAATTATATCTCAACTAAATAATATATTTATATTTTCCTTTATTTTAAATAATTTATTATTTAAAATTAAAAATTAAAAATAAAATAAAAATAAAAAAATTGAAAAATTTAAAAAATAAAATTTTATTTTTTAGTTTTCAGTTTTTGGTTTTAGTTTTCACAAACAAAGAATTGTATATTTATTTGATTATTAGAATTATTTATATTTATTATTTATCTATAACTAAAGTAGCTCCATCTACATTACAATAAAAAAAAAATTATAGATAGAATCCAAAGGTTTTCAAGTGAGAAATTTGATTTGATATAAATAGCTGTAAGGAATTCTTGAAACTTTGGTTATAATTTTATTTTTTTACCATCGATTTGTTATGGGATCAAGATTTTTTTCAATCTAAAATTAAAAATCTTTATTTTTTTCCCAATTTTTTTTTATTTTATAAAAATATATGAAAATATTTAAGTTTAAAAATTGGTAGGAACTATTGATTGTTAATTTCCTTAAATTTCATCTTATAATTTTAAAGATTAGTATATTCAATAAATTTGCAGCAAATTTTATTGAATGTTTTTAAAAAATAAAACAACACCAAAATATCTTTTTTTTTTTTTTTTTTAAATTTTATTTTTTAAAATTATTTTTATTAAAAAATTGAGAAAAATGACCATTATCAAAAATAAATCCCATAAAAAAAATAAATTTCAAAAAATCGATTGCTAAAAAAATAAAATTATAATCAATGTTTCAAGAATTCCTTACAGCAATTTAATAAAAATCAAATTACACACTTGAAAACCTTGGATTCTGTCTATAATTTTTTTAATTTTTTTTGTGGAAAATTTTATTTTTGTTTTTTTTTTCTTATAATAATTACTGATTAATTTAAAGCATTTGCTTTTAATTATCTTCACTTTTAAAAAAAAAAAAAAAAAAAAAAAGAAAAAATTAATTTAAAACATTTGTAAAACTCATATAAGTATAAAACACATACCAAACAAATCACAATAAAAATTCTGATGACTTAATATACCATTAAGAACCATCTTCACTAAAAAAAAAAAAAAAACCATTACCATTTACTGATTAATTTAAAACATTTGTTTAAAACATCCAAATACAAAATTCACAACAACTTAATTAATAAAATACTATCTCCTTCACTAATAATATAAATTATATAATAAAGTAATATATTTATAAACAATATCCAAAATAAAAGTTAAAAAATAATATCTATTTATTAATTTATTTAAATTTTAATTGATATAGTTTCTAATAATATCGATTGCTTTTTGGATTTTTAAAGGTAGACCACTAATTTCGATTGTGTGTGACTTTTCGGTGTCAATAAATTGAATGTTTACATTTAAAAGTTCTACATCTCTTTTGATTGATAATTTGTTTTCTTGATATTTGCCTATTTGAACAGTTGGGATTGACATGGATCTGGTCATTGTATGTAAACAACTGTCGAGGAATCTATAAATATCCACCAACACACAAATACCATTGTATGCCACTCTGAATTGTTCACCTAAAAAACAAAGTTTTCCTTTTTCATCGATAGTGTAGTTATTATTGGAAATGTTAATATTATTATTTGCTGGTATTGTATTAATTTGATCCATTCCATTTTCCTTTTCATCTTTATCGGTTTTGATAATAAAATTAAACTTATCCAATTTGAATTGCTTGAGGTTATATATATATTGGAGGAGAGAGTCTGAGGATATTCTAAAGAAATTTAAAAAGATATCACTATAGATTTGGTCAGTTTCAATAAAAAATTGATTATAGTCGTTTTTGGCGTTTGGATCGAACTGAGATATTTCTTTAATTAATTCATTATCAATACAATATCTAATGAATAGAGTCATTAAAAACAATTTTGAAGTTTTGAATGCTGTATAGTTTTCTTCTTTTGGTTTTATTTTATTTTGATTTGAGTGGGTATCATCGTCAGTTTGGTTGGTTACAGAATCATTGTCAGTTTGGTGGGTTAATGAAATTTTTTGGGCCCATTCTAACATTACTAATATTGGTGAATATAGCATTGGATATTTGAAAATATAGTTATTAATTGCTAAATTTTGCTGATGATATGTTTGGTCTGTAGTGAATTGGAAATGAAGATGTTTATAAATAAAATCTAATGTTAAATTATTTAAATTTAATGCCAATCCTCTAATGTCTAACTTGCTTCTATATAACTCTTCATTTAACCTAGTTAAAACATATTGTTTTTCAAATTTATCTTTTGGTTGAGCATCTCCAACCTTTTCAGAAATGAAAACATTTAAATTTGATTTCGAATCGAAAAAATAGTTGAGTGTTGTCCCGGTGATTTCAAATTTGTAAACGGTATCAAAGATTGTTCCCTTTAATGTATTTTGGATTTCGGATAATAGTTCTAATCTGGTTTTAAAGTTTTGATCCAATTCTTCTTTTTTTCTTTTTGTGAATTGTTTTATACTATCGCTTAATGGTTTCTTGTTACTTTTTGAAAGACCACTTTCAGCTTCTTTCTTTAATTTTTGAGCCACTCTACTGAAACTCAAGGTTCTATTTTCCTCTGGATCGCTATAGCAAATGTAGTACCATGCTGAAATTTTCTTTTCAATTTCTTTTGAACATTGATTTAATAAATCTGTAACATCCAAGTTATATTTCGAATTGGCTGAATTTGGGGTTGGGGGTGTTTGTTTAATTTTCTGTGGGCTAATTCTACTCCTTGGTGGACCACTTCTATTTTGTGCTCTTGGGCCATTGAGATAAACTGGTTGTTGCTGTACTGGTTGTTGTTGTAATGGTTCTTGAACCATTTTCTGTGGTTGTTGTTGTTGTTGTTGTGGTTGTGGTTGTGGTTGTGGTTTAGTATTTTTAATAAATTCTTCAATAAAATATTGATAAAATTCATCTTGAATTTTGAAATATTTTTCTTTAATTTGTCTTTTTACATCATTTGTCCATTTTTCCACGAGTTTGGGATCTACAAAACCTAAAAGTAAATCTTCTTCGGAGTTTGAGCCATAAATACGTAATAAATTATTAATTCTTGTTTTATATAACCTATAAGTGATCAAATTCTTTTGATCTATATAGTTCTTGTAACCATCTACTAGCATATTTTCATCAACTTTTATTTCAGGTAAAAAGTCACCAAACCACATTAAACGACTTGCGCTATCATAAATTTGACCAATGACTTTATCGCTGTGGTAAATATTTGTTGTTCCAAGAGTCGTAGATGCCATAAAATGAGGGATACCGCATTTGTTCATAGCAGCTTTCGCGTTGGCTGGTAATACGCCATGTTTATTGGTTTTAACAGAGTCTACTTCAATAGCACATTGGATTGCCAAATCGATTGCGATTTCACTGTCAACCCCTTCCAAATCAGATATTATTAAATGTTTATTTGAGAGTTTACCTAAATTGGTTTTATCGATATTGAAAAGATAAACATCATGAAGACCCTCACCTTCCCCACCTACAGTAGCGGCAACACTTTCACCAAGGTATGGATCTGAGTTTTTCATTTTATCGTTAATTAAAACATTGTCATATACGATAAAATAACGGTCACCATCTAAATCACTACCGGAGCATTCTTTAAAGTTTGGTACTTCCCCATTGATTGAAAAGAATAAAATATTTCTTTTACCATGAAGTAATGGAATATCGACTGCCTCTAAAATTCTAATATCGCCTGGGTGATGACATGGGTTTTTTAAGACAGCAACTCTACCAGTAATAACCTTTGATCTTATAATATTGTTGTTATCATCAAAATCGGCAACTTCTAAATAAACTTGGTTTGGACCGAGTTTTCCACTAAAATCAGTAACACCTAATACATTTCTACTATCTTCAACTTCGATGTGGCATTTATCTTGAATACGTAATAATTTGGTTTTAAAATGCTTTAATACAATGGTTCTAATATAGTAGTCGTTGAAAAGCTCATATTCGCTAATATTGGGATAAAATTCATTTAAAAGGTCTTTGGATAAGCCAATATCTACTAGAGTTTGGGCATTTTCATTTAATGATTTATCTAAAAATGAAAGAATTGAGGACTCTTCTGTACCAGCATTTAATAATAGGTTGATGGCTTGACGGTTGAGTTTGCATCTTGATGTTGTTGAAACTGAAATAATTTCTAATGTACGATGAGTTTCATCATCTGATGGATCTTTCATAAATTTGGTCATACTTTCACGAATGTAAATGCAGGTTGGATCCATTGGGATACTTTTACCATTACCCAATGATATAGAGTCAGTATCATTTAATACTACAACACCTTTAGAGCCACCAATTCTAATTTGGTAAGCGCAGGTGCATGGATGATAGTTCATTTTCTTGTTGATAGCATCCACTAAATATTTACCAATTATACCGCAGCCTTCAGTGAAATTATGAGCACCAGTTGAATCGTAAACATCGTCGATGGTTTTATATTTACTTTTATCGATAACAATTGATTTGGATGTACTTGAAAATAATAAACAAAATTGTCTGTAAACTTTTCTCATTGGGATACTAGTATCGATCCCACTCCATTTGAAAGCATCTTCAATTTTATACTTTGGATCTTCTAAATAAAACCAAGCAGAATACTTTTTTGATTGTGATTGACTATTACCAATATAACGATAATATTCACCAGACAATGGTATGATTTCGAGACCATTTTTTAAATGTTTAGATTGACCATCTAAAATTAATGGATGACTCTTATTAAGACCTAAAAATGGTTCAAAATTTTCATCTGTAAAGTTGTATAATAAAAATCTTGATGGATCATTACCAAAGCTACGAATTACTCTATTTCCAGAGGTTAAACGCGGTGGTACCAATACGATTCTCGTTGGTGTAACAAATACTTCTTTAACTGGAATAAAAAGGTCATCACCTTTCAATTGAAAATCATCGAATAAATCACTCTTTGGATTGTTATCGCTATCTTGATCGATTCTTTTGAACAAATTTGTATAGTCAAAGAATTTGGTTTTGTTTGAGAGTGCTTGACTTATGATATAACGAGCTTGTTTAATTTTATTCCTAGCAAGAAATTGGCCAATTTGATCAATAAAGCTTTGGGTTAACATTTTACCATAGGATCTTTGGGAGTCAATACAATTTAACAAGTAGTAGATTTCTTTTGAACGTTTTTTTATGCTATCAAAGTTCAATTTAAAGTTTTCTGGTATTAAGTGGCTGTCTTGAATGTGGGCTTGATACAATTTGAAACCAAGATATCTTAATTGGGAAATAAAATGTTGAATATCTCTTTGGTTTAAGTTTAGTTTTATTCTGTATACAAAACTCTTTCCTAAACTTATATTTCTTGACATAACACAGTCATTATAGGTTTTGTTTTGAGCTTTAAAGATACATTTCTTTATCATAAGTGGTCTAATTGCAAAGAAATAAAATTCATACTGATAGGAGGTTTGATCAGATGATGGTATAAACTTTGGAGGCTTGAATAGACAATAGGTTTCTAAATCGTTAAGCTGCATTTCCAAATTGAAATTCGTTATTGAACTCTTTATGACTATTTTGTTTGGTTGTAGTACTATGGTTTCCATTGCACTAGGGAATTTATCTACATATAAGAATGATGTTGGTTCTATTAAATTGCCGTATTCAAAATAACTATTGCCTTTTTTATCATTTGAAAATCTGTATGTATTGTTAATATCTGATTGGTTTAACGCCATTTGATTTATATTTGAGCAGTATAACCAATATCTAAATTTTTTGTTTACATAGTTTTTAAAATCATTAACCAAGTCATCTTTTTTTGATTTTAATACTCTTATTAAAACTGTTATATAAATTGATAAATATGGTTCATTTGTATTATTTTTGTTTGTTTCAACTGATAAAACTCTAAAATTTAAATTTTCATCGTCATTATCTTCATCGTCATTATCAATGTCGTTTATATTGTTATTGCTTTCATTATTATTATTATTATTATTATTATTATTATTATAATTATTATTATAATTATAATTATTATTAATTTTTTTATTATTTAATTCTGTATCAGAGTCCGAATCACTTGGGACATCTGAATCTGAAAACTCTGAAATTTCTGAATCAGAGTCCGAAAATTCTGGAATTTCAGAATTGGAATTTGAATCTAAATCAGAATTTGAGCCCGAATCTGAAAAACCGCTGTTCTTTTTCTTTTCTTCTTGATATTGTTCTCGAATAACCCTATTATATCCCTTGATATAAGTTTTAAATGACTCTATCATATCTTGATTGACGCAATAAAAGAATAAAAACTCTTTTGTGTTAATTTGATCGGTATCATTATCACCGATGTTGGCCTTGAGATCAAATTCCTCCAAATGTTCTTTTAAAGTTGTATTTGGATCTTCAATGAACGATCTAATCTTAGTATCTTCAATCTCTTGGTTATCACCTTCATTATTTTTAATTAATAGGGATGGTGAATTTCGATTTTCTAAAATTTGGATGATTGCTCTAGTCATTAAAAGTTCGCTATTCATAACTCTCTCGATACGCGACTTGTCCTTTGAGTTTATCATTGCAATGAAATTGGTTTGAGTACGCTCTCTACCACGACGTTGAATTAAGGATCTGACACTATATATACTATCAAAACAAATTACTAGTTTACATTCTGGAATATCTATACCTTCTTCCAAGACATTGGTGGCAATTAAAATTTCACATGATCCATTCTTGAAGTCATCAACTCTTTTAATTTGTTTTCTTATTGTCATACCATCTTCGCCAGCTGTTCCAAATATCATCTTTGGTTTATATGTGTTTATAATTTCATCTTTTCTTAATAAATTTATTAATCTTTTACCAATTGTTCTTGTTTCGACAAATATAATACAATTTAATTTAAGTTTTTTTTTTGATTTACCATTTTTGTTATTATTATTATTATCTATATTATTTTCTGTAATGTTATTATTACTATCTTGATTTTCTTTTTCTTCTTGATCTAATAAATTAATTTTGGTTTTTAAAATATTTAATAAGCATGTGATTTTATTTGAAAATATTTCTAATTCGACAGGTTTATTAATATTCTGGTTTAATTCAAAACTTTTTTCAATTTCATCCTTTAGGTTTTGATTGATCGATGGTAATGATAAAAATGTTTTCGAACCTTCAATATCTAATGTGATATAGTCTGAATATATGTTGATAAGATTTGTAATTTTATCTAGATACTCTTGTGGCTTATTATTCTGTTTTGAAAATAATAAAAAGATCTTGAGAGATTTTAAAAATTTATTTGATCTAATGTCTTCAAAGATTAAATCGTCGTAGCTTCCCTTTACTGCATTAATTTCCTTAACTAAATATAGTGAAATCGTTTCGAAAATGGATTGCTGTTGATCGGAATTGGTATACTCTATAATCTCAGGTTTACTGATAAAGTCATGTTCTAAACTGGTTGGTCTAAATACAGAGGAGCACATACGTTTTTCTAATTGTCCAATTTCGGTTATGGCATTCTCTACATCGAAAATAACAGAACTATGTGAGATTGAAGCGGTGAGACCTATAATTCTGGGTTTAGCGGCACCATCACTGACCGATGTATAGATATCCATTAACATCGAGTATGAACTTTCACCAACAGCATGATGGACTTCATCAAAAATAATAATATGAAAATCTTCTATAAATATAAATCCATTTTTGATTGAATTGATAACAGTTTGTGGTGTTGCAACTAAAACGTCGTATGATTCCTTTTTCCCTAAAAATTGTCTTCTTTCGATTTTGTTTGAAGTATTACTGCTCATTGTAATTACCCTAAGTTTTGTATATTGTTCTATTGATTCTGCTTGTTGTTTAACCAAGTGCACAGAGCTAACCAAGAATAACGCAACTTTATTATTAATTGGATAGTTTAATCTATGCATTTCTAAAAGGGCCAAAATTGAAATTAAAGTTTTACCTAGTAACAAAATTAAAATAATAATTTATAAATATTTTTTTTGTTTTTTAATTTATATTTTCTTTATAAAAATATTTACCTGTACCAGTCGGTAAAACTATAATTGAATTTCTTTTAATACATTCATAAAAAGCTTCTATTTGGTAATTATGTGGTTTAACTCCATTGTTAAGTGTTGGTATATCTGGTTTGGTAGTTGAGAAAATGGTTCTATTTTTTAATAATGGATCGATAGAGGACTCCATTTCTCTCTGAAAAGAAACGATATTCTAAATATAAACTTTTAAAAATTTTTTAATTTAAATTTAAAATTTTTTTTTTTATTATATTATAGTTAATTGATTAATCATAATCTATAATTATAATTTTTTGTTGTTTATATTATTTATTATTATGTTATAGTTGGTTATTTCTGTTCATGGGTGAAAAAAAATGAAAAAATAAAAAAAAAAAAAATATTAAAAAAAAAAAAAAAATTAAAAAAAAAAAAAATTAAAAAAAATTATTATTTTTTTACATTTTTTATTTTAATATTCTTAAAACGACACTTGAATTCCTATTTTTGGGAAATAGTTATTTATAGTTACTCAATAACTAATAAATATTAAACAAATGGTAATAAAGTAGATTAGTGATAGGCTTAAAATGTTGGTTTGATTGGTTGCATTATTACTTTCAATATTGTCGGTGGATGATTTTGATGGTGGTGATGCTGTTGGTGTTGGTGATGGAGATGGAGACTCTTTTTCAGAAACTTGATCATCATCATCTAAAATGTGTTGGTTTGATGGTGGTTGTATTGAGGCTTTAGGGGTTGGGCTGGGTTTTGTTGAATTTACAGGTGGATCCTCGATTGTTGTTGGATAGTAATCCGAAAAAAAATATAAATATTTTGAAGATATTGCCGAAATAGATAAAATTGAATATAATTTGGTTTCTTTAGCATCCTCTTTTATATTTGAAATATTGTATAGTTTTTCAACTGATGTATTGAATGTTGAAAAGTTACCTAAAATTAAACCAAAATCATAGATATTTGAACGTAGCTTTTGATTATCAATAATCATATTGACGGTGTCGTAGTTGTTTTTAGTGATAGTGGTACTAGGATCTGAAGCAATGATTTCATCATCATTATCAATTTTAGAAACTGATATATCATGTGGAGGTGTTGATGATAGTGACGATGTATTTGAACTGGTGTTATTGCTTTTGATCATCGGATATAAATATAAAATTAATTTATTAGTTGGTGGTTTGCTAACAAAGCCTCTGACGATCACTGCTAACCCAATTCCATCCTTAACTTGATAAATATAATTATTGCCAATGCTTGATGTTTGATTTGCCAAATAATGGTTTAATGTTATATCACAATTGAATGGTAGATCGGCAGAGCTCATAAATGTGTTAGTTTTATAACGATTGACAAGAAAATCCGCTCTGTTAATACTGCCATACTCTTGAGCTGGTGTGAGCAAATAACTGTTAACTGTATATCCTTTCTTTGTTATCTCTTTTAGAACCAACCCAATACTAGTTTGAAAGTTGTTTAGATGATTAGGTAGTGGAACGGTTTGCTTGCCACTTTTTAATTCTAACATGTCTTCACCCTCGACTACAATAGAAATATAAATGTTAGTGATATATATGTATATATTATTTAAAAATGTTTTATTCAATAATATACATACCTTTAGAACAATCGTCACCCGACCATGGTTCGTTACAGACACATTTTAAACCTCCTGGACAAACACCGTGGCCGTTACATTGTGTTAACCCCAAACAATTTGGATTCATAAATGAAATTGTATGATTTATGGTATACTGAGAAACTGATAGTTTTAATGGTGCATTCCTTGGCAATGGTGGATTTAAATTTAAAACCAAACTAGATGCACTCCATTCACTAATGTTATATCTTTCAAATCCTTTACCTAAATCTATTTCAACTTTAACATCTTCTTGCTTTTTTCCAAAAAACCTTCCATATATTGATATTATATTATCATTTTGACTTAATGGTTCTATGTAATTAATAAGGGGTATATCACAATCTTTTTGAATTTTTTAAAAAAAAAAAAAATATAAAAAAATTAATAATTAATAGTTCTAATTGAAAAAAAAATATAAAAGGGTTTTTCTTACTTATTATTTTAAAATAAAGACTAATTAAAATTAGTAATTTTAATAATTTTTTGAATAACATCATTATTTTCTCATAAAAAATTTAACTAAATTTGATTTAAGTTCTTTTAAAAAAAAATTTTAAAATTAAAATATTTTAAATAAAAAAAAATGTTATAAAAATTATTTTAAAAATTAAAATAAAATAATATTAAATAAATATCTTTTAATATTTTTAAAGAGACATTTACATTTATATATATATGGATAAAGAATTTCTTTTTATTTTTTTTTTTTTTGAAGATTTTTTTTAAAAAAAGTATTTTATACCAATTTATAAAATTAACAATAATATTGTATTTATAAAAAAAATAATATTAAACTATTAAATTTTATTCAAAATGTAATATAGATAAAGCTTTGTAAAATTGTTATTTTTTTATTTTTTTAAACTATTTTTTTTTTTATTATTTATTTTTATTTTTTTTTAATTTTTAGTGTGGGTTTTTATTTTATTGGGGGTAAGAAAATATTATTATTTAAACAAATAATAAATATCGTATAGAATTTAAATAGTAAGTATTAACTGTATATATTTTAATAATTAGGCATTAAAAGTTAAAGTTTATAATGAAAGAAACTTTCAATATATTGCATATTACAATATCGTCCATTGTCTGTTAGGAATAATTGAAGAAAAAAGAAAATAATACCAACAAATCTCAATGAAATTCTATGCAAGGAAAAAAAAAATCTTGTTAATTCAAGATAAATCAAAACTATAACTATCCTCTTCACCTTAAAAATATAATTACCAATAAAACAATAAATATAAAATATTAATTATTATTAAAACTATAGCATATATCATTTTTTCCCTAAATACTCTTTAACAACTACCATTAATATACATTAAAAACTAAAAACTAAAATTAAACAACAACAACAACAACAATTGATTGTTTTCGAACAATGTATTTTTATTTATTTACAAATTTATTTTAAAACCATATTATTTTTTTAATCCAAATTCTTTTTCTTTTTGAATTCTTAACTCTCTATCCTCTGGCCATTCTGGTACTTTAAGACCAACTCTTTGTGATGATTTTTCAATTCTTTGTCTTGATGGAATTGCAATATTCCATGAATCTAATAATTCCTGTTAATATTGATGAATAATATATAAAAATATTAGTATTGGATTAATTTTAATTTGAATTGTGTTTTTTTTGTTTGTCCATTATCTATTTACACTTAAATCTTTGGAACTTTTTAAAAGATATCTATATGATTTAACTTTGTCTTGTAATTTTTGGATTTCAACTGGGTCTGTAACATCTTTATTTTCTCTAAATAATTGAATTACATTTGTTCTCCACCATGGATCATATTTGAATGAATTATATCTATAACCTTCTCTAATAAGTCTTCTGAATAAAACAATTGATGATGTTGTAATACCTGTAGTTGTCATTTTTTTTTTAATAAGGTGATATTATTTTAAATTTTCAAAAAAAAAAAAAAAATAAAAAAAAAAATGAAAAAAATTAAAATAAAATAAAAAAATTTTTTAAAAATTTTTTTTTTCGTTTTTTAATAATAAAAAAAATAAAAATTAAATTAAACTAAATTGATCCAATTAATATTATTTTTTTTTTAAAAAAAAATCCAATATGATTTTTAATTTTTATCAATAACAATTTTAAAAATCTCAATAATATTTAAGAATTTTTAATAAAAAAAAAAAAGACAACCATTTTTTTTTCCACTAAGAATTGGGCAGAGGAATTTAAAATATAAAGAAACATTGAAAATGAACCGTTTATGCAATAGATTGAGATAAAATTATAGTTTCACAACAAGAAAAAAGGAATTTTAGATAAAATTTTTAAAAAAACGGACTTGGATTCTGAAACTTTAACAAAGTCAGCAAATGCCTTAATAGCTCAGTTGGTACGAGCGTGAGACTGAAGTTCTTAAGGTCGCTGGTTCGATCCCGGCTTGAGGCAATTTTTTATAATATAAAATCTTTCCGGTGATATATTATTAACTGGTGTAGCAATGATAGCCAAGTGGTCAATTTTTGTAATTGTAATGTACATAAATAAATAATTAATAAACAATAAAAATAAAGATAATAAATTATATGATTTTTAAGTTTATGAGAAAATTGAATAAAACGAAAAATTCGAAAATTTTTTATTTTATTTTTTTTTATTTTTTTATTTTTTAAATTAAATTATTTTTAATTATTAAAATTATTAATTATTATAATTGTTTGATTAAATGACTATTTAAGTTATAATTAATTAATTAAGTGAATTTTGATGATAATACATTACATTTTACTGATTAATTTAAAGCATTTGCTTTTAATTATCTTCACTTTTACATTATAATTATTGTACAATAAATCATGATATTATTGAATGATCCAAACCAATTGTATATTCTTGAATGTGTATAATGAAATAAATTTTATAAAATTATGGTTATCAAAATAAAAAAATCCTTATTTGTTTTAATGCTAAATAAACCTTGATTATATTTTAATGATACACAATTGTTGATATTTTTATATGCAATTAAATTCTTGATATTTTTAATTATCCATAATATTTGATATATAATGAATGATACACAATACTTGATAATATTTAATGATCCATAATATTTAATATTTTTGAATGTAACACAATACTTGATATGTTTTAATGATCCAATAAAATAATTAATTTATAATTATTATACAATAAATCTTGATTTTATTGAATGATCCTATCCAATTGTATATTTTTGAATGAGAATAATAATAAATTTTATTAAAAAATAAATTATAGTTGAATTTTAATAATTAAATGCTAAAAAATACTTTATATGTTTTAATGCTAAAAAACCCTCGCTATGTTTTGATTATATATATTAAAACTTGATATGTTTCATTGCTAAAAAATCCCCGATATGTTTTTTTTTTTTTAATGATATGTTTTAATAATCTAAAATAATTATTTTGATTATTTAAAAAGATAGCTTTTTATATGTCTTTATAATAGTATCAAAATAAAAAATAAAAAACTATAGTTGAATTATAATAATTAAATGCAAAAAAATCCTCGATATGCTTTAATGATAAAAAATCCCGGATATGTTTTGATAATATTTTTAATTATTTTTTATTTTTTATACTATTGGCCCCTTTTTGTAAAGAGTGTTTCCAGCTTTACCAAGGGGAGGTTAGTATATTAGAGCCGAATGGTTAATTATGTATCCCACCACGCAGAATACATAATTAACCACCATATTGATAATAGTGTGAAGTGAAGTGTAGTGTGTGTTTTTTTTTTGAAATTATTTTTTTTTTTTTTATATATTAAATTTTTTTTTTTTTTTTTTTTTTTTTAATTTGAATTTATCTGAATGTGTATAATGAAAAAAATAAATTTTAAGAAATTATTTTCTTTAAATACTTTTTAGTTTTTTTAATAAAAATAAAAAAAATAAAAAAATTTAATTTAAAATTAATTAATTAATTAATCTATAACTATTTCTAGTTATATAATCATCAATTCCAAAATAAGTAAAATTTGTATTGCACAAAAAAAATGTAGATCTGCTACAATCAAAATTGGTAATAATTTGAAACAGGGGAGGTTTTTTTTTTCAAAATTTTTTAATTTTCAAATAAATTAAACACATCTTCCTTTTAAAGAATTGATTTTTCCATTTATATTATTTTATTATAATTCATTTCATAATTGATATGTGGAAAAGGAATAAAGTAAGAATTTGGTAGTTCATTATATGATAATCAAATTGGTATGATAGCTGAATGAAAATACATTATAAAAAAAAAAAAAAAAAAAAAAAAAAAAAAAAAAAAATTTATTTAGTTTTATAAATTTAATTTTTTATAAATTTCTTTAAAATTTTTTAAATATTTTTTTATTTTTTTTTTTAATTATGATTACAATGAGCGCTTTTTTTAAAAATTTTTTTTTTTAAATTTTGAATTTTATTAATTATAATATTTTTATTTTCCTTTTCAAAAACCTTCACAAAACCATATTCATAAATCTAATACTATGGTGCTATTTTTCACTTGTGTTGATGCTAGATTAATTGTGATGTAATCTAAAAAAATAAAATAATAAAAATATTATAAAGCGTTTTAAAAATAAATATAAAAAATAAAAATAAAAATTATTTAAAATGAAATGGGCTGTAATTGCTGTGGGGAAAAACACAAGAAATTTGAATCATTTAGAAAAAACAACAACAAAAAAAGAAAAATTAAAAATAGCAAAAATGTTGAAAATAGTAATCTAAATTTAATAATTATAAAAAAATATTAATAATAGTTTAATATTAAATAAATAATATAAATAAAGATATAATCCCTTTCTTACTTCTAATTAAGGAAACAGAGAAATCATATTTAAAATTGTACCAAACTAATATATACTTTAATGTGAATCTGTTACAAATTACCCCAGAAATTTTTAATATTGTTATTAAATCTTATTAAGTTTTCTGAACGGATGGTATAACTGGTAAATTATAATAACCGCAAACAATTTTATAGGTATACAATTGCAAAAGATCAGAAGTTATTACTTATTATTTTATAAAAAATCACCAGAAAATTTTGAATTTTGAAAAAATTCACAAATGCCTTAATAGCTCAGTTGGTACGAGCGTGAGACTGAAGTTCTTAAGGTCGCTGGTTCGATCCCGGCTTGAGGCAATTTTTTAAAAGCATAAATCTTTCCTGTGATTTTAATATAAAGAATTAACCACGAAATTACATCTATTTTTACAACAACACCAGATTTCACAAATCACACTTCCAATGGAACTATAAAGCAATAGATTTCGACTTAACTAGATGCTTCGCTTATAGAAATATTTTACTGATTAATTTAAAGCTAATTATCTTCACTTTTAAAAAAAAAAAAAAAAAAAAAAAAAAAATTTAAAGCATTTGCTTTTAATTATCTCATTTTTAAAAAAAAAAAAAAATTTATATTAAAAACATTAAATAAAATTTACTGATTAATTTAAAGCGTTAGCTTTAAAAAAATCTTCACTTAAAAAAAAAAAAAATAAAAAAGCTTTCCGGATTTATATGCCTAACCACACAAAACTTATGCAAGTATAAAGTACATACCAAAACAAAAACAAAAAACACAATAAATAAAAACACTGACTTAATATATCATTAAAAATCATCACCACTTTTAAAAAAAAAGCTCGGTTTATGTATTTAAATAATAATCAAATAAAAACAATTATTTTTTTATGAAACCTAAACCGAAAAATAAAAACTAAAAAATAAAAATTTTATTATTAAAAATTTTTAATTTTTTTATTTTGTTTTATACTGGGGAGCTTAATGGCAGAAAAGAAATGATAATAAGTATAAAAAACATAATAAATAGAAATACTGATGGAGGTATCATTTTAAAACATCTTTATTTTTAAAAAAATCATTATTTAAATGTTAATGTAAATGCACTTTATTCAATTACATTGATATGTTTTTTTAAAGTTGATCTAATTAATTTAATTTGAGTTTTTGTATAAATATATAAAATGTTTTTTTTATAATTTTTGAATAGCACCAAAAAAGGTGTTTATGAAATGTGAATGAAAAAAAAAATTTTATTTTAAATTGCACTTTTTGGATGTGTCTTTTAAAAAAATTTTGAAAACCTGCAAAGAAAATTATAGAGTCGCTAAAAAAAAAAAAAAAAAAACTGGGCTTATTTTTCGAGAAAAAAAATTACCCAAAAATTAAAGTGTGTCTATTAGTTTTTTTTTTTATTTTTTTTTTATAATTTATTTTGTGGGTGTGTAAATTAAATATTTTTAATTTATTATTTTTATTACTATTATTGTAATAAAAAGAAAAATATTTAATTTATTTATTTTAAAATATTTTTTTTTTTTTAAAATTTTAAATGATAGTTTTTATAACATATAAATTAGATAAATGATAAAATTTTTTTTTATAAATAATAAATACAATATAAAATATAAATTAATATAGAATATAAATAAATATAGAATAAAATATAAAATAAAGAATAAAATATAAAATAAAGAATAAAATATAAAATATAGAATAAAATATAAAATAAAATATAAAATAAAGAATAATTTAAAATGTATCATCATAAATTAATAATATTTTCAATTTTAGTTATTTTATTGGGTAGCAAAGAGATATTATTTATAAGTGGTGATAATAGTAGTAGCAATGATGATAGTACAGTTCAAAACTATTATTTTGATAATATTTGTAACTTTGCACGAAGTATAGATGATAATGATAAGTTTGAAATGTACTATCTACAAGCACCATTATTGGAGGCAAAGTATGGTAATTTATTCGCAAAAGTGGTAAGTACTTGGAAAAACCTACGACTATAATAATTTTATTTTTATGTTAACTTGGTTTATTAAATAATTTTAGAATGGATATCATAGTGGAATAGGTTTATCTAGTAGTAAATTAAATATTACAACAGAATATTATGCAGGACCCAATATTTTCAATTCATTATTTCCAGTCAATATAACCGAAAATGATGAACATAACTACAAAATCGAATGGGAAACATATGGTTTAGTTGGGATCACCAATCAAATAAACTCGACCTATTGGATTAAAAGACAATTGATGATGTATGATGTAACAGGTTTACAGGTAAAGCAATATTTATCATGGTTACCTATTTATAACATAACCCACCCAGTATATACATTTTTTAAAGTAGATAATCCAAATACCAACTATCACTATCAAAATAGTTCAATTTGTGACGACTTTGTTTGGGCATCCTTCAACACATTTTACCAATTGGGTGGTAGTTTAATTGGAGTTCAATCCAATCCAGATAGAGACGAAGTTAGATTATTTACTGATGATCCACCAATGCTTGTAGATCAAAATAATTCAACACAGATGAACGAAATTGCAAAATTTTATTTAAAAATGGAACAAATTGCAAATATAAAAAATGAAACACTCGAAGATATGATTATAAATATTTTAAATGTTTTCCAAGATACCTTTTATATTTACAATGATGGTCAGTATTTTAAAATGCTTCTAGACCAATCAAAGCCTCTAGATTTCAGCTATAAACCATCTCCAATGCCATCTGGTCCTCAAAACCCCTCATCAATAGAGACTTTATCAAACTGTTATGATGCTACAAATAACAACAATAGAACATCATATAAGATAGGAATAGCCGTATTATCAATCTTTATAATGTATATTATCTCTTATTTTAATTTTATTAAAAATTTAAAATTAAAAAATAATTAAAAAAGAAATTAATAAATTATTAACTCTTTTTTTTTAAATTCTTTTTCTCTTTTCTCCTCTCTCTTCTCTCTTTCTTTTCTTTAATATTAATATTTAGATGTATTGGTTCAATTACGCTTTATATTGTAATTGGGGTTTCGGTAAATAAAATCAAGGGTGAAAATGGTGTTAGATTAATTCCAAACTATAGTTTTTGGAGATCAGTGTTTGATAAACAAAGAAATGGTACAAGAAAACCATTGCTCTCCGACGAAATAATTAATTAAATAAATATAAAGAAAAAAACACAAAAAATAATTTTGTTATTATTTTTTATTTTTTTCTTAAACCTAAATTATTATCTCCACAATCCTTTTTTTTTTTTGTTTAAAATGTTTATTTTAAAAATAATAAATTTCTAAAATAACATAAATTATATCTTTATTTTTATTTATATTATTTTATTTTTATTATTATTAATTTATTTTTATTATTGGAGTAATTTTTATATTTGATAATTGTTGATAAAAAGTTTCGTTATCATCTTCAGTTTCTAAATTGTAGTCATTTGCATCTAAATTTAAATTTGATTGATTATTATCCTTTACAAGTAATTCTCTTAAATGTAAATCTCTTTCAAATTCTTCTTTATATTTATAGTCGTATAAAAAGTCACCATCAAATTTAATTTGATTATTAGTACTTGTGGTTAAATATAGTTTTGAGTTGATACATCTTAAACGCGATAATTCATCACCATAATAAAGTTTAACTTTACCACTTGAAACGATTGAATTTGTTAAATCCTGTTGCTGCTTTATAAAATTTTGAATGTTTATTGATGGTTGGATAGTTAAACGAAGCTCTATAGTTTCACCAACACCAATTGCAACCCTGTCAGGTGATATAAAAGTACGGGAGTTTGGGAATGACGCTAGGGCTTTTACAAAACCAGGACGCTGACCAATATTTTTAACACTAAAATTGCAATAGATTGATTTTTCGTCGTTACTTAATTTATTTACATATATAATGGTGTTATTTTCATCAATTGTGTTTCGTGCTGATGAGGTGATTTCCATTTTAGATTTGCCACCATAGCCAATAAGAGGTACTGTAAATGATAACTCGTTGTTTAATGAAGAGAATACAATAACACTATCATGTGTATCTACAGATAACGGAGCATATTGAATTTCAACTTGACTTTTATCATTTGGTGCTATTAATAGTTGATTGCCACTTGTTACGCTAAAGAAATTGCAATATTTGCTTTGTTTAAAGTCTGCTTTCAAATGTAATGCCATTGGAAGTGTACTCGTTAATGTAATTGTAGTTGTTTTCATTTCGCCCAATCTTACACCACCAAAATGAACCAATTTTTTATTGCAATACAATGATGGTTTTTTAGTTGTTGGTAGATCTTGATTGTTATGGTGAAATATAATACTTGAATTGTCCAATTTAAACGCTTCATCATTAATATATGGCAGTGGTTTGGAATTTTCTTGGCGCTTTTTGAATAGTTGGAATGAAGGTGAGGGTGGTGATGATGAAATATATGATACAAATTTTAATGATTCTGTGACACCAATCAAATCAATCTTAATCTTTTCTTTGGTGTGCGATGGAACTGAAATAATAAATGCTGCACGATGAGATGGCATTTCACTAGGTGGCTGATAGGTTATTTGAAGTGGTACCAATGTGTTTGGTTGAATTGTAAATATTGAGGGCTTAATAATAAATACATCAGGTAGTGTGGATGTGCATTCGACCTCTAAAGGTTCATTTGAGCTAGATAAAATTGGTAATGTTTCGGTTGGGAAGATTTGTTTTCTTTCTTCAAATACCATTTTTATACCATTCTCTAAAACATAATTTGAAATTTTTAAAGGAATTTTCTGATAATTATATATATGTTGTACTGGTTCATAATTTGGAACCTCCATAACTTTGGGCTTAAATAAATATGGCTGCGGCATTTGTGCATGTCTTATTTGTGTTTGCACCTCCTCATTTTCTTTCTTTTCGCTTTGTTGGTAAAGTAATAGTTGCTTTTCTCTTTCTCTTTCTTTTTCTCTTTCTTTTTGAGCCTGTTGTTGTTTAATAATTTCTTGCTCTCTTTCTTTTTTAAGTGATTCTTTTATTAATGATGGTGAATTTATTGGGGAATTATCAATTGGAATCGGAGCATGTTGGCTTTGATAAAAAGATTGTGCTGGTTGGTACTGACTTTGTGATTGTAACTGATCATAGTTTATAGTTGCTACTAATTTTACATTTTTCTTTTGACCCGTTATTGTATCAATAATATTAGCCTCACCAGTATATATCTGTGATTTTGGTATCGAAAATTTTAATGTTACCTTATCATTTGGTAACTTTTCAAATGAAAAACCCTCACCATTAAATTCAAACGCTAATTTATGATCGTCTATAAAAAAAAAACTATTAATATTTATTTTAAATAATCTAAAAATAAATAGTATTATGCTTACATGGAAAAAGGGTTGAAAAATCTGAATTTAAAGTGGAGGAGGTATTATTACATTCGCCCATATCCCAAATATTATAACTATATAATAAATCTTCGTTATTTACAATTTGAGAAGTTGGTTTGCCATTAATAGGAATGGAGTATTGATAAAACATAGCTCCAGTTGAAATTTGTTTTACTGAAAATCTAGATACTACATAATCATCGAAATGAGTTGAGTCGGTTGCAGCACTTGTAAAAGTTAAATTTGCTTGGTGTAAGTCTTCTCTTAATTCCAATGAATTTTCAACTTTTGGTGAGTATTGAATTGATACTGTAGTATATGATAATGGTTCAATAATTATCATTGAATGACTTTTTGGTGGTAATGATGTTGAATTGGGATTATAACTAGTGTTTAAATTTGTGGATTTGTTTGGTAAAAATTTTTCTGGAATTATAATATTAAAACAATTTTTATGTTCTCCAACTATATTTAAATTTAAAAGGGTAATTGGTTTTGGATGCGGATTTGTTATAACGACTTCTTTAATAAGTGTCCATTCTAACTCGCAACTTGAAAAATCAATTAATTTTTCAATTATAATCATTGGAAATTCAAGAAAATTATTTTGTTTTTGTGGTTTTGGTTGTTGTTGGTTTTGTTGTTGTGGTTTTGGTTGTTGGTGTTGAGTTGGTGATTTTTGTAACCCCACTTGCTTTGGCTGTTGAGGTTGCTGTGGTTTTGGGGGCTGAGATGGGTTCTGTGGTTGTTGGTGTTGGAGCTGTGGGTTCTTATGTTGAGGTTTTTGAGGTTGTAATTGTTGTGATTGTTGAGGTTGTGATTGTGGGTTTTGATGTTGTGATTGTGGGTTTTGATGTTGCAATTGTTGATGTTGTGGCGATGACTGCTGATTTACATATTGAAGAGGGGGTGGAGATTTATGTTGGTTTGAATATTGTGAATTTTCATTAATTGACGAAACTGAAAATGTTTGACTATGATTATTACCACTCTTATTTAAAACACTATTGTTCCCTGGGGAACCATTATTACTAAAGACTTTACCTCTTAAACGTAAATATGCTTCATACTCTGGATTAGAGTCCCCAGGTGTTGAATGGACTTGAATACTAGCTGCACCTAAAGATGTATTTGATGTTGTATTTTGTTGTTGCTGTTGTTGCTGTTTCTGTTGTTGCTGTTTCTGTTGTTGTTGTTGTTGTTGTTGTTGTTGTTGTTGTTGTTGTTGTTGTTGTTGTTGTTGTTGTTGCCTATTATTTAAAGATTGATTAAAACTATTTAACTGTGGTGGCAATGATATTCTACCAATATTGTTTATTATGTTGTTGTTTGATGAATTACCATTAAAACTTTTATTAAAACTATTTTGGCTTTTATCTAAATTTGAAAGAGATCTACTATTATTTAAACTATTGCTATGTGTTGATCTATTATTAATACCATTACTATTATTTAAACTATCATTAAATAAACCCAAATCCACTCCACCATTACCTGAAAGACTTCCCATTGATGGTGATCTAGTTTTAAAATATGTACCTGGGGTTCTAGCTTCGCCACTGTTTGAATATATTAAATTGTTTTCACCATCATTTTCATTATTACCATTACTATCATAATCATAATTATTTTCTCTATATCCTTCATATTCTTCATAATTTCCGTCAATATCCCCATTTTGATAATTATTATAATCCTGTTGGTTGTTATCCTGGTAATTTTCATTTTGATAATTATTATAATCCTGTTGATAAGGCGCCTCATTACCATAGCCATTAAAGTTATAACTTTGATTATAATTTGATCCATTTTCGATATTATCTTCATCATCACCTTGATAATTTGTCGCTGGAGAATAAACCAATGAATTATCTGTACCACTTTGTTGGCTCGATTGCCCATTATAACTAATATTTGTGAAATTAACATTATTTTGCTGTGAATTTCTACTATTAAATAACTCTTTATCGTCACCATCTATATCAATATCTTTATTAAGTTTGATTAATACTCTGCTTTAATCCTATATATAAAAATAATCTATACTTACTTGACGAAACATTAAATGAAAATGATTTTTCATCGGTTATTTTATCACCACCATAACTGGTGTCGAATGCAATACTTTTTAAGCCATTGTTTGGTTGGGATTGTTTTGTAATAATACTATTATTATTACTATTATAGTTATTAATGCTATTGGTACTATTTCTAGAGGTTGATTGTCCAAATAATGGTTGATTTTGTGGTGGAGTTTGGGTTTGAATTTTTGGTAAATGTTTATTTATAAAACTTTCTTGTGAAATTCCATTATTTTGTTTACTTTTAATATCGTTTATAAATGAACTTTGCTTATCTAGTGTTGAACTAAATAGAGATGATTGGCTATTATTATTATTGGTGGTTGTATTAATTCTTGAATCAAAAAGCATTGATTGATTTTTAATTATTGTATCATCATTAGTTAAATCACCAAGAAAACTATAATTATTTTTATTATAACCACTTGAACTATTTAACTTTGTATCATCTAAAAATCCTTTTATTTCTGGTGATGTTATTTTTGTATCTGTAGTATCTGTTTTACTATTGCTGCTATTATTATTACTCTTATCTAAACTCGATGCGTAGTCCAATGAAAAACTATTCCCCAATGATGATATGACAAATTGTGAAAATAAATCATGGTTATTTGACATTTTATTAATGCTGTTTATTTATTTTATTTATTTATTTTATTATTTTATTTATTAATTATTTTATTTATTATTTTTAAGTATAAATAAACAAACACAATATTATAAACAAAATGTATAAGCTAACATCATAAAGTATGAGTTAGAATTTAGGTTTGTTGTTATAGAAAGTAAATAATATGAAATTAAAAATAAAAAAAATTTGAAAAAATTTAAAAAAAATAAAAAAATTTTAAAAAATTTTTAGAGGGAAAAATTAATTATTTAAATGACTATTTAAATTAAAATAATAATGGTTTGGTTTTTACATTTTGGTATTATAATACCAATTATAGTTTATTATTTGAAATTGAAATTTTATTTGATTTTTCAATTTCTTTGACTAATGAAGCTTTTTCCTTAAAAGGATAGTTTTTAAATACTATTAGTGTTGTTGCAACCAATGATAATTGATCATCTTTGTAAACTGTGCCGTATTCATCAGTGTTGGCTTCGTTTTCAGATATATCAATGGTGCCTTTTTTAAGTTTCTCTACCTTGGCACTTGAAAAGCAAAAACCTAATTTGGTCCTTCTATCAACCAGACATGTGATGATGAGTGTGTCACCTACTCTACCATTTGTAACTATAGATGATGTTAATCCAAGAGTAGTTAATAGAGTGTCCTTGATAACCAAATCCAAAATTGTACCTGCACTGACCATCATTCCAATAAGACATCCTCCATGGATACCACCAAATACATTTACCATATCATCTCTAACAACTACCATTATTTTAATAATGTCATTATCAATGTATAATAATTTCCATGTTCGCAAACTTTCTTTACCAAATCCTTCTATATTTTTTATTAAACTATAAAAAGTATCTTTATATTTATTTATATTATTATTATTATTATTATTATTATTATTATTATTATTATTATTATTATTATTATTTTTATCCATTTATATAAATTATAACAAAATAAAAAAATATGCACAAAAAAAATATTATTTAAAAAAAAATTAATTTATAAATAACATTTCTTTTTAAATATGAAAAAATAAATCTGTTTGTGTTTTTAAAAAAAAAATTAAAATTAATATTATTATTTATAAAAATCCAAATTATTTTGTTAAGTGTGGTAATGATGAAGAATATAAGAAACTTAAAAATTAAAAAAAAAAATAAAAAAATAAAAATTATTAAAATTAAAATTATTTATTCAAAAAGTTTTTTTTATTTTTTTATTTTTTTTTTAATAAAAAATTTTAAAACAAAATTTATACAAATAAAATGCAAAACAAACCCACCTTTATTATCCCCCAAAATCTATTACCAAAACAAATAAAACCACAAACAGATGAAGAAATATATGCAAAATCATACAATAAAGAAGATATTTTAGGATGCAAACACTATTCGCGTAATTGTAAAATTAAAGCTTTTTGTTGTCAACGATTTTATGTTTGCAGACTTTGTCATAATGAAAATTTAGATCACGAAATTAATAGACATGCAACTAAAGAGATCCTATGCATGTTTTGCGATACAATCCAACCAGTTTCAAATCAGTGTGCAAATAAAGAATGCAAAAAACAATTTGGCCATTATTTCTGTGACATATGTGTATTTTTCGATAACGATCAAAGTAAAAGTCTTTTCCATTGCGATGGGTGTGGTATTTGTAGAGGTATGTTATATATATATATTATAACAATCAAAAGATAGAATCATTATTAACCATCATTATCTCTACTCTCACTTTAGTTGGAAAACGTGAAAACTATATACATTGCGATAAATGTAAATTATGTTTAGCACCACAAATTTTTAAATCTCATAATTGTATTCAAGATATTGGTATGAGCAATTGCCCAATTTGTATGGATGATATATTTAGTAGTAGAGAAGAATCAATGACTCTTGATTGTGGTCATCGTTTACATTATCCATGCTATAAAGATTTAATTGCCTCAAAATCCTATAAATGTCCAATTTGTAAAAAGTATGTAAATTATATATTAATATGTATTGGTAATTATTATATTCATATGTTTATTTTTCTTTTATAAAGGTCATTGGGCAAACTAGATTGGAGTCGTCATGATAGATTAGTCCAAAGAAGTAGAATGCCAGAAATGTATGCAGGATCAACCGTATCAATTCTTTGTAACGATTGTAATGTAAAATCTAGCGATCTTCCACTTCATTTTCTTGGTCAAAAATGCCCAAAGTGTGAATCGTTCAATACAACCGAAACCTCTAGAAATCTAACAATTGATAAAACCAAATCAAGTGACTTTGTAGTTGTTCAGGATGATGAAAGTAATACTGAAGATGATGAAGGTGATGATACAAGTGTTAGTTTTGAAGAAGGCGATGAAGAAGACGAACAAGACGAAGACGACGAGCAAGGTGACCAAACAGACGAAAATAACAATTAATATAAAATATAATTGTAAATAAAAAAGTAAAATTTAAAAAAAAAAAAAAAAAAAAAAATTTTAAAGTATATTTTAAATATTATTTATAATTCATTTTTGATTTATTTATTGTTTTGAATCAAAGTTTTCAACTAATTCTGGGATATCATCAGCAGTGATGTCTTTGTCGGCAGCTTTGAAGGCTTCAGCCATCTTTCTGATTTGGTTTAAGTTTTCAGCACCTAATTGGGTGATAACGTGTGGGATTGAGGCCATTGGTTTAACTTCGTTGTGACCAGAGATAATGAAGGTGTTTGGAGCAGCATTAACTCTTGGGTTTTTGAAGTGGATGATGTTACCGTCGTTTTTGAAGAGGTTAGCTTCTTCAATTTGTTCAATTGGTCTGGTTTTGAAGTTTAATTTTTGGAGGATCTTTTTGTCATCAACAGAGGTTGAGCTTTTGTGGACAACTTGTTGTTTTCTTCTCATTGAACCTTTACCACCGGTACGAACTCTTTCTTCAGCTAATTTGTTTAATCTGGCAATTTCGGCATCCATCTATATATTTAAATAAAAGTTAAAATTAATAAAAATGTTTTGTGGGGTGATTGTGGTTTACGAAACATTTATATAAAAAAACAAATAAACTATATGATAATATTAACAATACAATATTATGAATAGTTGCTGTTATTGAATAAAACTATTTACTACTGAAACTAAATATTATTATGTTTATTATGAACTGTGACTATTTGTTTTTATAATCTCATATTATTTAAATATTTATTTAATTTATAAACCTGTTTTATTCTATTTTTCAAATAAAATATCTATCCTATGCTATATTTTTCTTTTTGTTAGTTTTCATCTTTTAAAACAATTGTGTGCCATTATATGAAATCTGTGAATCTAATTATTCGATATATTTATTATTTTTTTTTTTGAATCTAATTAATTAATTCAATTATTTTATTTTCTTTTGTATTATAATATGGTTTTTTTGTGTGTGGTTTTTGCTAAATTTTATTTCTTTTTATTGATTTTAATTGTAATTATAAAACTATAATATTATTTAATTAAAGTAACTAGAAATGAAATGAAATAAAACAAAACAAAAAAAAGGTTTAAAATAAAAAAAAAAACAATAACAAAACTCTACCTTTAGTTTATATTTATTGAATTATTTAAAATCAAAAAAATTAAAAAAAAAAAAAAAAAAAAATTTTCGTTCTCAAGGCATTTTTTTTAATTATTTTTAAAAAAAATTAAAAAAAAAAAAAATAGTTTTTATGTGAGAATTGCCATATAAAAATCCTGTCACATAAAAACACAAATTAAATGGTCGAGAAAAAAATTTTGATTTTTTTTCTTATTTTTTTGTATGTAACATAACTATTACCAAGAAATGAACTTCAGAAAAAAAAAAAAAGTAATATAAAATATTTTATTTTGTTATTATTTTATTGTTTTTTTTTTTTTATTTGATTATTTAAAAAAATAAAAGAGAAATGAGTCAACAAATAAATAAAAAAATAAAAAAATAAAAAAAAAAAAAAAATTTCGTATTTTGTCTTTGAAACAATGACAACTTTCGTTTGAATGATTATTTCGAAAAAAGCGAGTAAAAAAAAAAAAAGAAAAAAAATTTAAAAAAAAAAAGGAAATTTTGAAATTGAATTAAAAGAGGGTTTTTTTTTATTGTTTATTTTATTGTTATTTCTTATTTATATATAAATAGTATCAATTAATTAATTAATTAAACAATTAAATAAATTAATTTTTTTTAGAAAATTGTATATAGACAAATTTTGAATTATTTAAATTTAGATTGGAAATTATTTGTTTTTTTTTGGGTAATTATAAAATTTTTAATTATTAAATTATTACGCGAAATAACAATAGACAATAAATACTATATTCGTTTTTTAAGATTTATTTTAATGTTAAAATAAAATAATTATTTGTTAATAGTAGAGATAAAATATACACACAAAAACAAATAAACACACAAAACATAAAACCTAAAACATAAACACACCACACATATTCATTTTTTAAAAGGTTAAAAGAAATAATATTTTTTTATTTTTTTTTTTTATTTTTTTTTAAAAATTATTTTTTAAATAATTTTTTTTTTTTTACTAATATTTTTTTTTTTTTTTTTTTGAAATATCTTTTTCTTTTTTTTTATTTTTTAATTTTTCATTATTGGGTTAAAGCGAAATTGAAATATAGAATAAGAAATGTTAGCAAGACAAATTGTTTCAAAAAGAAGATTAGCTTTACAAGTTTATAGAAATACAAACAAAACTACCACTACTAGCAGAGGGATTTCAACTTTAAGCTTCACCAATAACAATAATAACGAATTTAAATCATCATTACCAAAATCATCATCATCATCATCATTATTAAATTGTAAAAATACTTTTGAGGTTAAAAGAAATTATTCAAGTAATGGACCAATCTTATTTAATTTAGCTGATGTTGGTGAAGGTATTGCTGAATGTGAAGTTTTAACCTGGTATGTTAAAGAAGGTGATTCAATTAAAGAATTTGACAAATTATGTGAAGTTCAAAGTGATAAAGCTACAGTTGAAGTATGATAATCACAAAATAAATAGATAGATAATAACAGTAAAATAATAATAATAGTTAATAGACACATAAAATATTTATAATAATTGGTTAAAATTAAAAACAGTATTTCTAATATATTTAAATAATTAAAATTTTTAATAGATTACATCAAGATATGATGGTAAAGTTACCAAACTTTTCCACAAAATTGGTGGAATGGCTAAAGTTGGTTTACCATTAGTCGAAATTACACCAGAAGGTGGTGCATCAGCTCCATCACCAGCAGCAGCTCCATCATCACCATCAACTACTGCAGCCCCATCATCAACACCATCATCATCATCATCATCAAAAACAATTAGTCATCACGAAAATGAAATTACAAATAAACATGGTCAAAAAATTAAAGTTTTAGCAACACCATCAGTTCGTCATTTAGCTAAGGCTAATTCAATTGATCTCAATAAAGTTCAAGGTACAGGTAAAGAAGGTCGTGTATTAAAAGAAAATATTTTAGATTTCATTAATGGTACCAATATTTCACAACCACTTCATCAAGCTAAACCAGCTGCCCCAGTTGCTGCTCCAACAACCCCAGCTGCAGTTACACCAACATTAACATTATCATCAGAAAGAGAAAGCAGAGTACCAATTTCAGGTATTAAAAAAGTTATGGTTAAATCAATGAATGCTGCTACTGCAGTTCCACACTTTGGTTTCTCAGAAGAATATATTATGGATAAACTTACAGAATTAAGAAATCAAATGAAACCAATGGCTGAAGCTAGAGGTATTAAACTCAGTTATATGCCATTCTTGATTAAAGCAACTTCATTAGCATTATTAAAATACCCAGTTTTAAATTCATCAGTTTCACCAGACGAATCCCAACTTATTTATAAGGTAAACAAACATAATTATTTATTTATTATACCCATTTTTCAATATACTAATTGATTTATTGATTTAATAATAATAATAATAATAGAATTATCACAATATCGGTGTAGCAATGGATACTCCACAAGGTTTATTAGTACCAAATATTAAAAATGTTGAAAGCAAATCAATTTTCGAAATTGCACAAGAATTAAATAGACTTCAAAAATCAGGTATTGCAGGTCAATTAACACCAAGCGATATGTCCGGCGGTACATTCTCACTTTCAAATATTGGTACTATTGGTGGCACTTATTGCTCTCCAGTTTTACTTTTACCAGAAGTTTGCATTGGTGCACTCGGTAAAATTCAAAAACTCCCAAGATTCGATAAACATGGAAATGTTATCCCACAAAGTATAATGATTATTTCATGGTCAGGTGATCACCGTGTTATTGATGGTGCCACTATTGCCAATTTTTCAAATGTATTAAAGGGTTATATCGAAAATCCAAACACTATGTTATTTGATACTCGTTAAATTTGATTATTAAATAAATATTTAATTTTTTTTTTTTAAAAAAAATTTTTTAAATAAATAAGTATAAATAAATAAAAATTAATAAATCTATCAATTTTAACCAGTTTTTATTAAAATAAATATATTTTTTTATAGAAATAAATATATAAAATTTTATTTTTGTAGAAAAAGACAAATAAATTTTATAAAAAGGTATTTTTTATTTTTTTTTTTTTTTTTTTTTTTTTTTTAAAAAATAGATAATTATTATTATTTATTTATTTAGCTTTTGTTTATTTTAGAATATTAATATTTGAACCAGTTAAGGGTATTAATGGTTGTTTTCTAATACTAATATCGATATTATTTGGGGAATGGACTAAAATTCTTGGTGCTATTAATTTCTTTGATAATGGTTTGATTGATATCCAACCAATACCTGATAAAACTAAATCGCAATGGGAGTGTTTGAAATCAATTTTTTCTGATGTAATTGTAAATGCTTTTATTTGATCTAATTTAAATTTCTCTAATTTTTCAATATCGAGTGGTGATAAGTCTTTATTATAATCAAACTCTTCTTCTACCTCTTCCTCTTCTTCCTCCTCTTCTTTAATTTCGACAGGTTCTTTTCTTCTCTTTATGGAAAAGTTGTTTTTTAATCCTATATTTTCTATAATTACTTCTTCACTTGAACGATCAATTTTTTTATTGGGTTTAAATTTGTTTTCGATTTTTTTAATTATTTCTTCATCAATTTCATCAATTTCGTCAATTTCATCAATCTCTTGAATTGTTTCTTCCATATCTTCATTGGTTTTTTGAGTCTTGCTATTGATAATATTAAATATTTCGCTTGATATTTTATTTTGATTTTCAAATTCGATTTCTTTGGCTTCAATTTGAGTGCTGTTATCCTCTTTATTAACTTTAATATTTGATAGAATTGGTGGTGTTAAAAGTCTACCTTGTTGTTTCTTAAATAGTTTATCGGCTTTTTTAGTTGAGGTTAAATGTAGTGGAATGGAGTTTGATGTGTATACTAAAAATGTTGAAAGTGGACCTGTATAATCTATACGCACTAAACCACCAATAAATAGAGTTTTGCCATCGATTAAATGTACTAATGTTGGTTTGATACGTTTGGTTGGTAAAACTTGTCTGAGTTCCTTTAGTGATAATAGTTTTAACATTTGTTTGGGATTATCGATACCTGGTGTATCAAACAATGTTGAATCCTTCCAAAGAGGTAATGAAAGTAAATTTAATGTGGTGCCTGGTAAGATGGATGTGGTGATTTTAGATTGAATGGAACGGAGTAATTTCTCACGCTCAAGTTCTTTTTGTTCTTGTATTGAAAGTTTCTTTTTTTTGTCTTCTTTTTGATCATCACTCTTTACAAACTCGACCTTTGAATTGTATTCATCTACAAGAGAATTTACAAAAGTACTCTTACCAACATTTGAGCAACCTAAAACAAATACATCACGGCCTCTTCTAATCTTTTCTAATTCGATAATAAATTGCTTTATACCATCCTTATTAGTACTTGAAAGTAGTAATACATGGGATAAATGTGCAAGACCACGTGCTTTAGCTTCGCTTGTTATCCAGTTTTCGATTCTATCCTTATGAATATCACTTGGTAATAAATCCATCTTGTTGCCTACAATAATTACCGGGTTGTTACCAACAATATCTCTGAAATCCTCGATAAAGCTGCCATGGAAGTCCATTAAATCTACAACTTTAACAATAACACAATTTAATTCTTTTATTTTACTAAGATTCTTTCTAAACTTTTCTATTGGAATTGATACTGGTGCTACACGACCATAATTTTTTAATAAATGACATCTTTGACAAATTTTTTTTTCTTTATTTTTTAATTTTTTTTGAATACCAAAGAAACCATCAAACTAAATAGATATTTAATTTATAAAGGATATTAGTAATTATATCTATTAATAATTTTATAAATAGTTTGATATCATATTATGAGATTTGAAACACTTACATATTCTTCACCACCATCATTTTCAGTATCGACATCTAAAATACTAAATCTTTTATTTTCTTCATCCATCTCTTTTTCTTCTTGTTGTTGCTTTTTAATTTCTTTTTTTGATTGTTTTTTTTGTTGCTCTGAAACTTTATTAAGTGCCTCTATATTTTTCAGTGCCACAGATTCGGGAATGAAACCAGGTTCTTTTGGGTTATTGGTCTGCAATGTGCAACCACATCCTGAACATCTTGACAATGATAATGAAACTTTATCCATAATAATAGTTGTATCGATTTCATTTTTAACATTTTTACCAAAGTCTTTATTTTTAATTTTATTTTTTTCTCTTTGTTCTTTTCTAAATAAAAAATTCCTTTCTTTTGAATTTAATTTTTTTGGTTCTTGAACCATATTAATACTATTTATATCATTGCTATTATTATTATTATTATTATTATTGCTATCCTCATTATTACTATTATCATTGATTTCGGCTATATCAATGTTGTTGCTATTATCATTTAAATTTAATTCTTCATTATTTATATTATTTATATTTTTATTTGATTTTAATAAAGTTGAAAATATTTTAGTTTTAAGATTATTTTTATTTAATCTAACTAAAGATGACCTAATCATTGCCTTTTTAATGATATATTAATATATTATAATATTGTTGTTATATAAAAAAAAAAATGAAATAGGAATCGTTTTTTAAAATATCATATACAATTTATTTTTTTTTTTTGTTTTAAAAAAAAATAAAAAATAATTTTTTTATTTTTTCATTTTTTTTTTTTTTTAATTTTTTTTTTAATTTTTTTTAAAAAACGAATTGATCATTATTTTTTCATATACATAATATAAAATAAAATAAATTAATAATCAAATTAATCATTTCTTAATTTTTGTAAATAATAATAATAATTTAAGAATTAAAATTTTATAGATTTATTTTTTGTTTTTATTTATATTTATACATAATGTCATTCTTCAACTCATTAGCTTCATTAACCACTAGAGCTCAAGTTATGAAAAGAGCTCAAAGAGGTTTATACGGTGGAAAAGATATTCTTTTTGGAAATATTTTAAGTTTTTCAAATAAAAAGTAAAAATCAATATAAAACCCCCCCGCACTGCATATGCATATGTGGTTGGATAAATAAAAACATAAATAATTAAAATGTAAAATCAAAAGTTTCATTTAAATTTATATTAATATATCTATTTTTATAAAATTTTAGAACAAGAAGAGATTGGAAACCAAATGTTCACAACAAAACTTATCACAGCAATCTTTTAGGTACAGATATTAGAGTTAGAGTTACATCATATGTTATCAGGTATAATCAAATATATATATATAATATGAAAACATACAATTTCTCAAAATAAAAGTTACTAACCTATTTAATAACCATTACTATTTATTAGATGTATTGATAAAGCAGGTTCATTCGATAATTATATTGTACAAACAAAAGATAAAGATTTACAATCAGAATTAGGTTCAGAATTAAAAGTTGCTATGAAGAATGTTTTAAAAAGTAAAGCAATTGAAATTTTAGAACAAGAAGCTAAACAAGAACAAGAACAACAAAAAACTGTAGAAAACAATTAATTTTTAAAAAAAAATAAACAAAAGCAAATAAACTCGAATAATAATAATATATATATAACTTTAAAAAATTGTTTTTTATTTATTTTCTATATTGAAGAAAAACTCTTATATTTTCCTCCTTTTTTTATTTTTTTACTTACATAGCCTAGTTGAAAAGATTTGAACTAAATACATTATTAACATTAGATGGTTGGTTATTTTTAAAAAGGGATGGATCGACTTTGGATTTCTTTTTAATAATTCCTTCTCTTTTTTCTTTCTGTAAAATATAATTGCTACTATTATTTTTATTATTACCAGTTGTTGATGTTGAGGTTGTTGTTGTTGTTGTTGATGATTTTGATAATATTGGTTCAGTTAATTTTAATTCTCTATTTAATTTAACATTTTCATCTAATTTTCTTTTTAAAGAGTTATAGTTGAATTCAATTTTTTTTGCTTGATCTCTATCCTCTTGTGTTTCTTTTACCAATGATATGTTTATTCCTTTTGCTTTTAATCTTTCAATTTCTAATGTATCTTCTTTTTTCTTTTCTCTAAAGTTCTTTCTCATCATTGATGATAATTGGTAATCGTTGACGCTTCTTTTATCCATAAAATCTTTAAGCTGGTCTAATTGTGATGCTCTTTCTTTATTTTTTTCTTGATCATTTTTTCTATATTCCAATTTATATAAAACATCCTCATTTAATTTCTTTGACTCTTCTTCACTAATTAATTGTATTAAATTTTCATTATCATTATGTTCAATTTCTCTTTTTCTTAAACCTGATATAATTTTATAGTCTGTATTCTAGAATAGTAATGGTAATGTTAGAATGATTTTTTTTTAATTGCTTTAAAAAGATAAAATGTAATGTATTACTTACTTTTGGGTCGGTTTCTATTACAAAATATTGATCACATAAATGACACTTCATTTTAAAACTTAAAATATTGGTTGAAAAATATTTACCAACAGTTTTCTTTTCAGCATTGTATCTAACGCCTACACCAATATAATTCTGACACCCTAAACATACCACGCTATATGGCATTTCAAATCTTATAACTAGGATACCTTCTGTTGCAAGTTTTTTAGCTCTATCTCTTAAGTGATGTTGTCCTCTATAGGTGTTGATTGATCCTTTACTTGGGTCCCAATCTGGTGGGTAGTATTTATTGGTTGCTCTTCTCTCTGCCATTTTATAATAAATGCTATACTATATTATAGTAATATTATTAAATTATTGTTTAATTGTCTTTTTTTTAATAATCAGTTATTTTGTTGGTACTATTTTTATATTAATGGTAAGTACAAAACAGACAGTAAAAAGTATGCCGTTTAATTTATTATTTATTTTTTTTTATTTATTTAATATTTAATAAATTTAAAATAAAAAATTTAAAAAAAAAATTTAAAAAAATTAAAAAAAAAAAAAAAATTAAAAAAAAAAGATTTTTTATTTAAATTTTTATTTTTAAAATATTTTTTTTTAACTTACCGAGAAATAATTTGCTGTCAAATTTTTCTTTTATTTTATTTTCATTTTTAAAATAGTATTTAATAAGCTAACTTTATTGCTATTATATTCAAAACACATAATAATAATTAATTCTTTTTTTTTTTTTTTTTATTGGCTTTTTTTTTTCTAAATTTATCTTTTATTTTTTAAAATTTTTTTTTAAAAAAAAAATACAATACCCACACTCGTTTTTTTTTAATATTTAAAAAAAAAATAGTATAATATTCAATAATATATATATTATATATTTAAATCATTAAAATGAATCAAATTCACGCAACATTTAAAAAAGGAATTACAAACATTACACAACAATGTAATGTAAATTCAATTTTAACCAGTACCACTAGAAATTGTAAAACTACAACAACTAAAACATACAACCCAAAATATTTTACAACTGCAACAACATCAGCTTTAAATTTAAAAAATAAAAACATTAAACAATTAAACGCTTCAAATAATATATTTAATAGTAATTGTTATAATAATGATTTATTGATAAAAAGAGAATACGCTACCATTGGAAATACACCTCCAAATAGACAATCGGTTTCAAGTACCTCTGCAGCAGCAGCAGCACCTGAACCAATTTCACAATCAAATGTTGCAAACCCAACATTAGAAGCAGTTTTTGAAGAGAAACCACAAGAGCAAGAACAACAAAAACAACAACAACAAAAGCAACATAACAAAGAGAATCAAGAAAAGGGTGAACAAGAACAAAAGAAGAGTAATATTTTTAATTCAAGAAATGTAACTATTGGGGTTTTAGCACTTTTAGCTATAAGTACCAAAATAGCATTTGACCCACCAAAGAATATGAATTACATCGATTTTGCATTCGTTAGAAATTTAAGAGTTTTATATGCTGTATGGATTACCCTATTTAAATATTGATAAGAACTAAAATTATAATTATAAAATTCTAACTTTTTTATTTTTTTTTAACAGGGTTTTAAAATTACATTTTATTATAAATATTATTTATTTGGATTAAACAGAGGAGATCCAGGTTACGCAGAAAATATTCAACTAGCACATAGAGATGCAAGTAGAGCAATGGTTCAACTTTGCGAACTTAATAAAGGTATTTTTATAAAAATTGCACAAATTCTTGCATCATTAGATCACATTCTTCCAGTCGAATACACCAAAACATTATCAGTTTTCCAAGATCATGCACCATACGAAGCTTTTGATCAAGTAGAAAAATTATTTATAGCCGAAACTGGTAAACACCCAGATGAAATGTAAGTTTAAAATTATATTATAAATAATAATAATTATAAAATTTAATATTAATTTTTAAAATTTAAAAGTTTTGTAGATTTTGAAAGAATACCAATTAATTCAGCATCATTAGCACAGGTTCACAAAGCAAAATTAAAATTAGAAAATGGAGAGTTGGCTGAGGTCGCAGTTAAAGTACAATATCCAGGATTAAATGGAAAGTTCCAAAAAGATTTAGATTCAGTAAATAATGTATTGGATTATGTTTGTTTCTTTTTCCCATCTTTTACCTTTTCATGGTTATTACCAGAAGCAACATCATGTCTTCAACAAGAATTAGATTTTGTTAATGAAGGTAAAAACTCTGAAAAGATGGCCCATCTTTTTAAAGATAATCAACAATTATCGGTACCAAAAGTTTATTGGGAAAATACAACTAAAAGAATTTTAACAATGGAGTTTATTCACGGCGTTCGTATCGATAATAAAGAAGGTTTAAACAAACTGGGTATTGACTTTAAAGAGCTTTATTACCTCTTTTCCGATATCTTTGCAGAGCAAATATTTGTCCATGGTTTCCTTCACAGCGACCCACATCCAGGTAATATTTTCGTTAGAAAGACCTCAAAAGGAAAACCAGAAATTGTTTTACTCGATCACGGTTTATACAGAGAGATTGATGACCAAGTAAGACTTGACTTTTGTCATTTTTGGAAATCACTTTCATTGGGCGACATGAAATCTAGTCAATATTACGCAGAAAGATTAGGTGCAGGTCAATTTTCAAAACATTTAGGTACCCTTTTAAATCTCAAACCAGAAGAAAGCAGAGAGAACTTAAGAAACATGAAGAGAGAGTTAGGTGATCAAACTTTAATGGCAATCAATTCAATTTTACAAAATTTACCAAAAGAAATTCTATTGGTTTTAAAAACAAATAATTTGATCAGACAAATAACAACCCACTTTGGCATTGAAAATGGATTCTTAAATATGGCTAAAACCTGTATAAAAGGAATTTATAACGATAATACCATACTTTCAAAATTAAAATATTATGTCACTTTATGTATTTTTAATATCGAAATCAAATTAATTAATTATTTAAAAAAAAATCAAAACCAAAATCAAAACCAACTTCAAAACCAACTTCATCTCCAATCATTACCTAAAGCCGCCGCATTATCATAAATCTTTTTTTTTTTTTTTTGTAAAATTATATTAAAAAGATAAAATAAAATTTAATAAAAAAAAAAGAATCCAATAAATTCCTATAAAAAAGAAAAAATTATGTTAAATTACTTTTAGTTTTTATTTTTTGATTTAAAAGAAAATTGTTTTTACTTTTCTTTTTTTTTTTTTTTTTTTTTTTTTTTTTTTTTTTTTTTTTTTAAAAAATAATAAATAATTATAATAATAAATTTTCCTATAACCATCGCCCATGTATTATCAATGACGCTAAAAAAACCCTGTAACACCCAAATTTGGTGAGGGTTGATGCCTACATTACACATTAATATTAAAATAAATAATTGTTAATCAATCGACAGAGATATTTCATCTTAACACAGTTTTGCAAAGGTATCGTATTTAAAATATATATTTTGTAAAATATTAAATTTTTATTTTATGTTTATTTTTGTGATTGTGATCGTGTTGGTTTATTTTTTTTTGTATTATTTTATTGGGTTTTTATTTTGGGCATAAAAAAAAAAAAAAAATATCTAAATTTTTTGATGCATCAAATTGTCACATCTTGACAAATTAACAATAATTTGTTAAAGTAAGAGGTTTTAATATATTTTTTTTTGTTCATAGTTTTAGTTTTTTGTTATATATATTTATTTTTTATTTATTTATTTTTTTAATATCATTTATTTTTTTAATATTTTTTTTTTTAAAAAAACTATAAAAATGTTACTTTTTTTTTTATTTTAATCATTAAACAAACAAACCAAATAAAACAAATAATTAACATTTTATAAATAATTAATATTTTATTATTTCAAAACTCCAAAATGATTAGTGTTAAAGATGATCAAGTCAGTGTTCCAGTTGGGCCATTATTAGCATCAAGCCGTTTTGTCAAAGTCCAAAGCTTTACCAGTGATAGTAAAAAAAATCCATTTTTCCTTACCCAATTAAATGGAGCCATCTCTGTTTTATCAAGCATTAAACCAAGAAATCAGTTGTTTCAACTTACTGGAGATGGTCACATTCTTTCTCAAATTGGTAATAAGGTATTAGATCTCGATGGTAACAACAATGTTATTCTTAACAAATGGAATTCATCAACCAGCAGCAGCAATCTTCAAATCTGGGTTTTTCAAAATAATTATATCATCAACAAAAACAAAAATCTTTACTTGGACATTAATAATGATAGTAGTTTAAGTGTTAAGAGTAAAAACTCAAGTTCTCAAACTCAACAATGGTATTTTGGACCAACCTTCCCACTTGTTCCAATTCTTCAAGAAAAACCACTACCTTTCCCAGCATTCACAGGAGATCAAGAAAATGCCTATGTATGGATTAGTGAACAAGTTGGCAATTGTAAATCGCTTAGAACTCATTATTTTTATGTAACACTTGTTCCAACCTATGCATCAGAAGTTAAAAATTTACAATACCCAACAGATGGAGTTTACAATGGAACAAAGCTTAATTTCAGTTCAAGTGATTTCAGTGCTGTTCAAACCCAATTAATTACCGAATTGAATAGAGCAACAAGTATTATCAATTTATTTGAATACTATAACAAATTCCACCAAAGTTTATTCTCTCAAACTCAAGCTCTTTTAAGTAAAATTGAAACTGCCGCTGGTTTAGAGTCTGGGTCAACTACTGAATTTGCTACAGGTTGGATTATCACTTTATTTACTGGTTTGGTATGTACTATTATCGACATTGTCCCAGAAGTTGGCCCACCAATCGCTAATTTAATTCAAACTGGGGTTGATGTTACTGTAGAAGTTGTCGATGCCTACAAACAAAATGTATTCAATGCTGATCCATTTCAAGTTGCATTATATGGTTTATGGGATTTATTAATTAATAATTTTAATATCTTATCAAAAACTATGGAAGGAATGTTAAAAGATATTGTTATGGATTGGGGTAAGATGACTAAAGTTTACCAATGTATGCAACTTCCACCAGGTCCAGCTTCACTCTGTTGGACTGCCACCACAAACTCTGAATCACTTCCACCTGCTTTACAAGCCAATGGGGTCTCATTATGTCAAATGTTATTACCATCTAAATACCAAATTTATGTAATCACATCAAACGGTGATAAACCATCAGCTAAAATCCCAAGTTTCTGCAAATGGAAGAGCAACGATCTTATCTATTACATTGCTGCCAACGATAGTTATACAACATTCCCAACTTCTGAACTTATGAACAACGAAATATGGAGCCAAAATGTAACCTTTGAAGATTTCTTTACCTCTAAATTTGGCTGGAATTTCCCAATCGCTTATGTTGGTAGCAAAGGATTCGTAACTCCAACTTTCTCCAATAACTCTAGTATTCCAATGAAAGTTAATATTCAATTTAATTCAAAAACTACCAGTTACGAATTACACACCTATTCATCATTCACCTATATCTATGATGATGATTCCCAACCAGAACTAGACGATAACTTTACTGTAACCATTAACGATCTCAATGGAAACCAAATAACAACCTTTAAAATCGCTTATGATTCCAATGGTATTAATTTCAAAAATGATGTTACTGCTCCTGGCTATCAATTAGGTACTCCAATCATCAATGGTGATGGTAGTGATTATTCATCTTCAATCAATGTTCCAATTAATGCAATTCCAGTTCCACTTTCATTAAAAAAGAAAACAATTAAAAAATAAATTTTATTTTCTCTTCTATTAATTTATTTTTTTTTTATAAAAAAATAAATTGATCATTTTAGTAACAAAAAAAAAATAATTTTATTTAAGAAAAAAAAAAGGTGAATATTAACATTTGTTGTCTGTAAAAATAATTTCCTATCATCTTTATCCCTTGATATCAAGATAAAATATAATTCAAAATTAAATTTTTTTAGTTTTATAAATTTAATTTATTAATTTAATAATTGAATTTCTTTGATTAGTTTTTTAATTTTATCTTCTGGTGATTTGAGGTATTTATTGTAGTCAAATTCCAAAGTGGATAAAATATCTAAAGATTCGTCGTTGCAGTAAACTAAAGTTCCAACTGTCATTAGTAATCTAAATACAATTTCTGGGTCTTCTGTTGATAGGTCAATTTCTGATAAAACATGTGATACTGCTGTTAATAATGATAGGTTTTGTTCATTATAGTTGCTTGTTAAATATATTGAACAGTTGTAGGCAATGGTTGAAACTGCTCTCTTTAATATCTTATCTTTTGAATGGAGTCCATCAATTACACATTCAAATGTATCATTGATATTATTATCGCTGAATAAATAGGCAATACCACTTTTACTTGAAAAACAATTATTAATCTATAAAAATAACATATTATTTAGGTTAATATCATCTTTTAAAATAAACTTTAAAGTTTGAAAATACCTACAACTCTATAGCTTAATAATTCAGATGCTTTTGATAGTTTTTTTTTTAAAATTGATTTCATTAAATTTGAAATTGTTTCGTTGGATAAATCTGTAAAGTATTTATTTGGTTGGTCTTTTAACAATAACATTCTTAAGATTTCCAATAATGGGAATTGGTGTGGTTCGCTAAAGCTTTTAAGTAATTGCTCTAAATATTTACAAAGTTCTATTGGTACAATAATATTTTCATTTGTAGATTTTATAATTTGTTGAAGTTTTGGTGAATTTATTTCAAACTCTTTAATTTTTTCTGAAATTCCTTTAAATTCTTCATTTGCAAAACTTGCTAGTTTGATAAATACTGCGTCAACGTCACTCTTTTCAAATAAAACTGGTTTATAGTTTAAAATTAATGGAATTGAGATTTTTGTATGTTTATGATTTTGAATTGTTTTTGGATGAAGTGTTGGGTTTGAAGTTGTAGCTGATGTAGTTATTGTATTTGTAGTGTTCGATGTAATATTACTTGGTAAACTATTATAATTATTGTTATTATTGAAGCCATTTAGTAATGATGGTGGTTGTGCATTACTATTAACTGGGCCAACTCTATTTGACCATGAATTTGTACCTGTGCCACCAAAAAAGTTATTAATCATTGGGCCAAGCATTGCACCCAAAGGTGTTTTGAGGAAATCTGATGGTAAGTTTACAATGTGGTCTGGGATACCTTTACCCAATAAAAAGTTACTACATTCATTGGTAAAATGGTTGCAATTATTTTCAAGTAAATGATAGGTATCCATTCTAAATCTATCTGTGATACCGCTAAGAAAATTTTCAAATAAGTCTTGGTCGACTTCAGTTTCGCCTAAATCTATAATTTCTTGTGGTGTGCCATGTGGTGTGCAGAACTGAATATAATAATAAATAATAATAATAATGTTAGTAAATGAATAAAGTGTATTTTTACATTTAAAACTATACACACTGGTTTATCTCTTAAAATACCACCACCAAAGTAATATTCAGTTCCATAGCATACAATTGAGGTATGGTAAATTGCATCAATTTGTTTACCTGTTAAACCTAATGACATTGACTTTGCCATACCACGTGACAAATCATAAACATGTAATTTAATTTGGTGCATTCTAAATGTAAAATTTGAAATATTTGTATAATTTTCTTTTTTTTTTTAAAAAATAATAAATTAAAAAAAAAAATATAATTAAAAATTAAAAAAATTAAAAAAATAAAAAAAAATGAATTAAAAAAAAAAAATGAATAAATAATTATGACATGGTGGCTATAATTGATTATGTGTATAAAAAGTTATTTAATAAATAATTATGACATGGTGACAATAAATTATGAGATATATAAAGCATTTTTTTAAAATTTATAAATATTAAATTATTTATTTTAATAAATAAATTAATATAAATTTAACTTTTTGATATGTTTGGGAAGAGTAACCTGCCAGAAAGATATCGAACCTAGAGCAGTAACTTGTAGACATTTATTGTGTAACCATAAAAAACAAGAAATCACTCAGAAGATAGATGGAAAAGAACGAATACACAAATCACAAAATATAACAAAATTTTAATTATTTTGGGTTATTAACATTTAATCCTTTTTAAAAAAATTTAATTTTTGGATTATCAAAAAAAATAATAGATAGTGATAGTTGGGTGTCTATAGGGCATGGGAAAGTTTGGAAGGAAAATTTATAGATTTATTTATTTTAAAAGTTTTCTCGTATGTAATTTATTTTTTTCTAAAATTTTTTTTATATTCAGCAATTAAATGTATATATGATATTGAAAAAATAAACACCAAAGCGAGTTTTTATTTAAATTATAATAAAAAAAAAAAATTAAAATATAAAAGGAGTTATGTTTCAATTTTATAAAAATTATATTTTTTTTTTTTTAATTTTATTATTTATTAATTTTATTAACATAACATTTAAAATTTTTTTTATTTTTTTTATTATTTTATAATGTATTTTAAATTATTTTGGTATTAAAATATTTTTTAGCAGGGATATTAATATTTCAAATTTTTATTTGTTTGATAGCTTTTTTTCTTTAAATTATAAATTTTTTTCAAGGATTTTTTTTTTTTTTTTTAAAAAAAACTGGTAGCTTTCTGGATTTTTTCATGATCGCCATAATATGAGATATTTTCCCAACTTAAAAAACAATCCCATCTTCGAAAAAATTTTTTTTATATTTTTTAAAAATTTTAATATTTTTTATTTTTTTTATTGTTTTTGGTTGGTCTCTTTTTTTTTTAACAGTTTTTTAAAAATAGTTATATATCTATTTTTTATTTTTATATTATTTGTTTTTTCTCTTAAAAAAAATGAAAAAAAATTTATTTTTTATAATTTTTTTTTCATTTTTATTTTTTAATATTGTGTGTGTGTTTGGTTTAATTGAGTTCGAGTTTATTAATGATGTTTCACAGCAACCAAATAATAATAATTTTATTTTCTATCCTAAATTTTCACAGGGTGATTGCTCTATCAATATTTTATTATTGGTTTCCCAAGATATTGGTAATGGACAAATACTTTTAAATCCAAATGATAATAGTGTTCTACCAAAAATTGTATCATTTAATAAAACTCACACCCTAACCAGCTTAGAGTTTAATGCTGGTATTAGTGTAAGTTCGTCATTTAAAGTTTTAGCAAATGGAAATAGTAACGAAGAAAAAGAAATAACTATTAACTACCAATGTAAAGGTATTTATCATTTTTTAAACAAATATTTTTATTTCCATTTTTATTTTATTTTTATATATAAAAACATATTGCTAATATTACTTTAAATAAATCATTTTTATAGATTATGATTTAAATTCTGTAGATATAAAGATGGTTGGAAAACCATATTATGACATCAATTATGGAATTTTAGCATTATTTAAAATAACCGGACCTTTTGCAGGAAAAGCTATCATTGTTTCATCTGTTACTGATATAAAACATTATTCAGCTGTGGATGAAAATAATAATTTCCTACTTATTATCAATTATTATTATTACCCAGGAGGACAACCAATCATAGGTCCACTCAAAATAGATTTCCTTTTTAATAGTGGTAACAAAACAATAATGTCACAAAATTATTATAATGGTAAGTACCTCATACTTTCACAAACTAACAAATAAATTCTAATATTTCTTTTATTATTTAGCTAGTTTTTTTGATGAGCTATCTAATCTTAACTTTTATGATAATATCAATTTCTCAAAACCAATTGAAGCTATTGGACATAAATTGTATCCAACATTTTCATTCGATTCAAAGATCCAAGAGAACATTCCAGTGCCATATTATTTTCTCAATCATTCAGGAAGTTACTTTAAACCTTTATTAAAACCAATTTATCAACAAAACAATACCATCACTTATTTTTCATCTCTATATAATTATCTTTTTATTAATTCACGAACACAAGTTTCTTTTAATGCTCAAAAAAAGAATACAACTTATAGTATATTTGAAAGTAGTTTGGATTTTATTGGTAGGTATAATAATTTTTTGTATTATTTTTTATTTTATTTTTTTTTAATGTTATAATAATTATTTAGTTTATAATCAATATCAAAAATAAATATCATGAAAATAAAATCTTATTCACAAATAATAAAACCAATTTCGTTCATTTATAAATATTTATTTTATTAATTAAATTTCTTTTTTTAGATCTTCCAATTTCCGAATTTTCTACAACTATATTTTATACTAGTACTAGAAATTCTCCTTTGCCACTTCAAGTTTTTAGTGCTGTTTTGAAAAGTAAAGATTCTCAGTATCTTTTAAATAAATTACAATTATCCCTTTATTATAATACTGTTAGTTTTGGTGCTCCATATGGTTTTGTAGAAGGAAATAATAAAAACTTTAAATATTATATTTCTTTGCCACTCCATCCAACTAATCCAACCATTTCATTCAGCACAGAAGGTGGCTCTATCAATACGAGAATTGTAGACAATACAAATGGTATTTATCATTTATTTTATTTTAAAAAAAAATTAATTATTAACATTAAAAATTTTATAGATGAAGATGTTTCAGCTCCAACACTATTAGATTACGATTTTAGGTTTTTTACCAATAGTATTTATTTATTTAAACTTTCAGTTGCAGATGAAGGTTGTGGTGTTGGCTTTATTTCTTTTCTAAATTCTAAAAAGGATTACATGCGTATCTCACAATTTAGGGTCAGTGGTACAGAGCTTAATGGAGTTTATGAAATACCATTTGATCTTGACAAGTACACCTTTCAACAGTTATCGATTTTTGATTTTTGTGGTAATAATTTTACTCTTCAAAATAATCAATGGATACCAAACTTACCAGGAAGAAAATTTGAGATCCCATTTTCAAATTTAAAATGTAAGTGTTTTAAATTTATATAAATTCAAAATTTATAAAATATAATCTTAATTATTTTTTTATTAGTTTCAATTTATGATATTACCAATATACATTTTTTACATAATAATATTGATTGTTCAAAGCAATCTGGATCAAATATAATATATTTCAACTATCCAAATGATATTAGAAAAGCTGCATTTTCTATATTATTGCCAGACTCATCTCAATTTTATGGTGTATGGAATGCAACTCTTGGCATGTTCCAAATCGAATTTGTAATCAAAAAGAATTCAGTACCAACAGGTAGAATACAATATCAAATTTTAAATGACCAAACTATGTATGTTTCATCCGATTTTTTACCAGAAAGCGCTCAATTAATTGTCAAAAAATCAAATTTTGATGGTGTTGGACCAGTATTCACTAAAATAGAAAAGTTATCGCTTGTGGATAAACATTCTTTTGGATGGTTATTATATATTAGTGATCCAATTAATGGTTTTGAAAGTGGAGAAATTACTGTAATGGGTTCAATGGATAATAGTATCTATAATTTTTACCTAAACACTACAAATTTAATTGGTGGAGATATTTATGAAGGTATTTGGCAAATTAGAATGGATCTTGATCCAAGAACTTGTGTAAATCAAAATTATACTATCACTTATGTAAGACTATTAGATAGTATAGGCCAGAAATCCATTTTCGAATTGTCACTAAATGAAAATCCAGGTAATCCAGAGACACTAGCAAATCCATTCATTTACCTAACTGATTCAAATATTAACAAATATTCCCTAACCTGTGATAGTTCAGTTACTCTAGATACAACCCCACCATATATTTCATCTAATGTTTATCAAACCCCTCTCATTGATGTTGGTTTGGGAAATAGATCAATCCATCTTCAATTCACTTTTACTGATGACCAATCTGGTATAAATACTAAAGCTCAAGGACCAATAGTGTATTTAACAGGTGAAAATTATGATGTTATTCAATGTATAACTAAGTTTGGCTCGGGTACCGATAATATGTCTGTATATACTTGTTCAGTTGAAATTCCACTTGGGTTTGCTTCCAATAATAGATACTTTACCGTTTCTGTATATGGTATATTAAATAATCATGGTTTATATAGTGGATATTCATCAGAAATGTTAAACGATAAAGGTTTTAGAAGCTATTTTAATACAACACTTACTTCATCACCACTTCCATTTATAACTGGTATCAATAGAATATCATCAAAAGGTGGCCAACTCTTTATTTATGGTAAATCATTATCAATGGTAAAAGGAATCTATATTAATGATTTGCAGTTAAATCAATATTATACATTTAAAAATGAAATACAGTTCTATGATTCACCATCAGTTATTTCAATTCCAAACTTTCCACCAATTCAAAATAATTTCGAAATTTTTATTGATCCAAACAATTATTATATGAAAACATTTCAATAAAATATACCATTTCAATTTCTAAATACCCATTCTCAAGTCAACTCAATTCACTTCAATTAGTAATGTCAGCATCATTCGAATCAAACTCAGTTAAATCATGTTCAAATAAAGAGTTTGGTGAAACTACACAAGGGGATAATTCAAATTATATCAAGATTCAAATTGATAATAAATCACTTTATGGTAGATTCATTAAAAGAGGAGTGGTAGATCAAGATAGATTAGTATTGTTAACAAACTCATTGTTGGATGAATCTATGAATGCTATTCAGTCACCATCACAATCCCAATCTTTTATAGGAATTTCAATCCCTGCTTTCTCTGACCATGTTGTTATTGACCCTGATTTCTCAGTACTCTTAGATAGCAATTCAGCTTCATCAAACCCAAATTCAGTTTGTAAACCAAAACAAAATAATTCTTTGTCAGCTACCAAATTATCGGGTATTATTATTGGATCTGTTTGTTTTGCTGCGGTTGTAGTAGCATCTGTTGTATATGCAGTAAAAAGGAAAAAAGAAATGATCCGATTCACCTCAAATTTAAAAAAAATTGCTCAAAATAGTGCATGATAAAAAAAACATTAAATTTTATATAATTAAAATTAAATAAATAAAAAATTTATTACAAATCCTTATAAATTCAAAAAAAACCCCAATAACCAAGAATAGTTCAGTTTTTTTTTTATTTTTTAATTTATTTTATAATAAATTTTTTTTTTTATTAAACTCTATCACCAGTTTAATATTTATTTGTTTAAATAAATAATTCAAAATGAATAATGAAATATTGCAAAATAAAATGGAGGTATTATTTTGGGGAGTATTTAGAAACATTTTTTTATTCAAAGAAATTTTTTCAAATTTTAATCCTAATATAACAAGGTATGAACAATTATTTAATGTAAATAAAATATTGAAAAATTATGAAAATGGACCAGAGATAATTTTAGACAAAGTTAAAACAAAAAGTTATTTATTATTGCAAGAAAAAAAGGCTTTACCAATTTATAATTATTTCAAAAAAAATAAGAAAACAAACAGATTATTTTATAAGCAACTCTTTAACAATTATCAAAACTATTTTAGGTATCCAGAAATATCACTACCAGTTATTTTTAAATCTGGTAATTTATTAGCATATAAGTCTTTTATTAAAGTATACAATTTAAACAAAAAGCAATTAGTAAAATTCATCCAAAATCATTTTGAAAAAGGAATTTTTAAAATAAAATCATATCACCATTTTAAAATGTTTTGTTATTTAAATGATAAATACCTATTATTAATAAATAGTATTATCAAAAAATGTCATTTTGATTTCAAAAAAATAATCAATTCAAATATAAAATTAAAACATCTATTAATAATTACAAATTTTGCTTTATCTTGCACCATAATAAATAAAACAACAAACAATGATATCATTACAGAGAATTTAAAACAGTTACTTAAAAAAATAAACAAATATGATATTAAAAAATTCGAATTATATGTAATAGACATAGTATCGTTAGATTTTAATAACATTTATTTTAAATTAATAAAAGAGTGTTTTAACATTTTATTATCATTAAATTCAGAAACTTCATTAGAAACCTTCTTTAATGATCTATGTACCAAAAATAAAGTAGTTGATACCACAATAGAAAATAGTGAAAAAAATAAAAGTACCGATTTTTTTTTTACTATTTCAAGTATAGAAGAGTTGGATAACTTCGAACAATCATATAAAGTAGTAAACCAAAAAATCATAATATCAGATAATTTTTATTTTAAATCAGAGTATAATAAAGACGTCATTTTAGAAGTCCTATATCGAAATCTTTATTATTTGATTTATATGAAACCAAGGGTTTTTATGATTTAGAAAAATTCCTTTTAATTTTGGTTGTATCTTTTCAAAATCCTTGCAAAAGAGAAAAAGTAATATCAATTTTCAAAAGATTTAATTCAAATGTATTTAATTTAAATAAAGTTTTCTCAATGAAACACCTTTTAACCAAAAGTAAATTTATTTATTGGTTAGTTCAAAATGCATTTGCAATCTTTCCAAACCAATATGAAAACACTGTTGAATTTGAAGCTGATTTTAGTAACAATGGCAACCAATCAAGTTTATTAAAGTTTTCATGTGACTTTGTTTTTTTATTTCAAATATTTTATCTCTATAATCAAATGGATACAATAACTATGCTATTAATTGAAAATCCAAGAGGTGTACTATTAAAAAGAAATTGGGCTTTAAATTGTAGACCAGATTTTTTGAACAATTTTATAATTAATTTTTTAGATTCAAAATATATTTGGAAGTCTGAACAAATAAAAAAATTAATAATTCAATTTTATAATTTGGCTTCATCCTCTGGAAATATCGAGTTTTTAAAGGTGCTTTTAAACTATAAAGATCTTATTGGAGTTGATGTTAAAGAATTAATGGATAAAGCTTTGGCTGAAAATAATATAGAAATGGTGGAAGTTTTATCAAAGTATACAAAAATTAATATATCAAATATAAAAGTCAAGTCGTTGTCCTATTACCATTTTAAAAATAATATAGAATAAAAAAAATAAATAATAATAATAAATAAAGTATAACTAAAATACCTATATTTTTTTAAATTCCAACATCCATAAATTTTTTTTTAAATATTTATTTTACTTGATATTTTATATATTTTAAACCTATAAAAATAAAAAATATAAAAATAATTGAGAATGAAAATATAATTGGGATATTTTTATAAAGATTATCTTGATCCATTTCAAATTGTTGTAATACATCCTTTCCATCTTGAATTGGGCAATAGAATTTTGAAAAGTATTTGTTTTCAAAAGGAACTTTGATTTCAACTGCATCTTTATTATTTGGACATTCAAAAGTTAAATGTTTAAACTCGTTTACCATAATCATTTCTAATGGATATTTTACAAAATCTAAATAACAGAACCATTTCCAACCCTTTGCAATGCTTCCCAATGGAATCATAAAACCTGCAAACAAACATGAAATAGCTAAACAGATACCTAAAGGTTAAATAAAATAAAATATTAATAAAACATGAGAGCAAAAAAAAAATATTTAGAATTACATACCAGCAAAAGCATTTGAGATTTCGTCATTTGGTAAAACAATCGCTAATAAAATTGCCAATAGTTGATAGTTTAAGAATGTTGTAAATAAAACAAAATTATAGTAAAAGAAACTTGAGCCATGTTCTGTTAAATAAAGACCAGAAATAAAATAAGCAGGCACTGATAATAAAATTGAGCTAATTAAAATCCAAGGCAAATCGGTCAAAAGAAAAGAAGCTACAAATACCCATACTCTATATATTCCAGATACTTTTTCTCTATAGAATACCCCTCTTTCAGTTGTTACAACTGGAATAAATGACATTCCTGTCATTCCACTAAAAACTAGACCAAAAAACAATAATGACATTCTATTGAAAATATTTTTTTGACTTGTATCCATCCTAACAAAGAATGTACCCAAAACAATACCCAGCATCAAAGACATACCCAACCTTACACCTAGAGTAAATGGACGACGAATTTGACCTTTCCAATGTCTAACTAATAAATTAGTGAACTGGATATTCGAACTTGAGGAGTATTTTTCACCATCTTCAATTAAACGTGAAGTATTGATTAGTTCCTTATTTTTGATTACTTGAATCATTGAGCTATAGATATCAGATTCTTTAAACGATGAAACTGCATCAAACTTGTCATTATTTGTAACATCTAAAATAAAGTCGGCAGGGTTTGTTAATGGATCACAAATTAAATTGAATCTTGAAAAATAATCTAACAGAGTTTGGCTTGATTCACCAGTTGGACCAAAATAAACAGTCTCACCGCCTTTTTTTAAGAGCAATAAATGGTCAAATTTCTTGAATATTGTTGTTGAAGGCTGATGTATAGTGCAAATAACAGAACGACCACTGGAAGCTATTTTTTTTATTAAATTCATAACTTTAAGAGCAGATGATGAATCGAGACCTGATGTTGGTTCATCGAGGAATAATAATTGAGGATCTGAGGCCAATTCTATACCAATATTTACACGTTTTCTTTGTGAAATAGATAAACCACTTTCACCAGAGCCAATAATTTTGTTCTCTATTTTACGAAGGCTAAGCATATCGATCACATATTCAACAAATTGAATTTTACTTTCTTTTGACATTTTCGAAGATAGACGCAAGAGTGCACTAAACATAATGGCATCTCTAACAGTTTGAGTTGGTGGAAGAATATCAAACTGTTCAACATAAGCACTAATACGAGTGAAGCTATTACCCTTTGGTTTCCCATCAATAGTGATCTCACCTTTCATTTTACCGCCAGTTTTACGATCGGATAGAACATCAAGTAAGGTACTCTTACCTGCTCCTGAGGGGCCCATTAAAGCCAATAACATACCTGGTTTAACATAGCCATTTATACCTTTTAATAATTGAACCTTTTCTTTTTTACCATCGTTTCTTTTTACTTGAACCTCATAGTAAATATTATCCCATTTTAAATAACTGCCAGATTCATTGATTGTGGAATTGGTTTGATTTAAAATTGAAAGGTCCACTTCTTTAATCTGTTTTGATTTAATTTCTTTATTGCTGTTCTTTTTTTGTTGTTCAATTCTTTTTTTTCTATTGTCTATATTTTCTTTCTTCATTAATCTTGAATCGTAATGAACTCTTTTTAAGAAAAAGTAAAGCAAAAACAATACTGCAAAAGTATATGAAATGGATATTAATAAATCTACCCACTTAAACCAACCGTTTTGAGGCATACCAAAATGTTTAAGATATTCATCACCACTATTGTATGGGCAACTACGGGCACCGCCATAACCTCCATCTGAATAATTTAAATATAACAACCTATCATTCATTGGTGGCAATAATTCATTTTCAGTACACGAGTATTTAACATTATGATATTCATTTGACATTAAACCTTCAAACATATATTTGGTTGGTACTGCCCAATACATCCATATCCACCATCCTTTAATACTATTAAAAAAATAATATTAATAAGTTATATAAAAATTAGAAAAAAATAAGCTTATATGTAATAACTACCTTGGTTTAGGCATTAGAAACCCACAGAACAATATGAATGGAGCAATAAGCATTGGAGCAGCAAGACTACTGATGAAAAAATTTGGGGAAAATGATGATACCATTTTAAAGAATGTATTTGAAAAAATATTTGATACAAAAATGATTAAAAGAAAATAAATAAATTTCCATCCATTTGGATTTAGACCACACATCCAATAGACAAGAGTAGAATAAAGAATGGCCTCCAAAGCAGACAGAGGAATTTCTAATGCAGTTAATGAACAAAAATAAGCAAATGGATGATAGTACTTTCTATCCTTTTGAGAGTAATAGACATCTCTTTGATCAAAGAACACACTAATTGAACCCATACCACCAAATACAATGAATAACAATGAATAGAATAATAAATTGAATCTATTATTTCCATCAGTATAGTTTGTTTCTAAACCATAATACAGAGACCCAAGCATTAAACCAACAACTACAGACTTGATAATTCTAATATATATTGCGATTGGATTCCTTGATAGCATTCTAAAAGCCCTTAATGAAGTTAAATAGCTTTGTCTAAAATGGGATATGTAATATGGTGATTCAATAATACCAACTCCGTTTGCAGTTGTACTCACTGGGCAAGGTGTGGATATATTTGAAAGGGTGTTTAACTCTGTTACAAGATTTTGGTAGTGTTCTGAATTTAAAAAAGCATTACTGAAATCACTTGCACCTTTGAGCGGAACCGGATCTTGATGATTATAATACAATTCTGGCTCATCAATAATTTCTTGAAAGAATTCACTTGGATTATGGTGAAGTGGAAGCTTGAATCCATAACTTTCAAAGTAACCAATACCATCCTCTAATGGACCAAAATATGCCATTTTGCCCTGTGCCAAAATTAAAAGATTGTCAAATAAATTTGTAACTTCAACGCCAGGTTGCAGTAATGAAACTAAAAATGTTTTATTCTCTTCTGTTGCAAGTTTTTTTAATTTTTTTATAATCTATAAAGATAATTGTTAGAAATGAAAATATTAGTATAATATTTTTAATTTAGTGTGTTATTTAGGTTATAATATTTACTTCAAAAGTGGTTGTAGAATCAAGACCTGTAGAAATTTCATCCATTAGAAATATCTCACTATTATCTTTAACAATCTCTACACCAATTGTAACTCTTTTCTTTTGGCCACCGGAAATACCTCTCAAAAACTCATTTCCAACAAGTGTATCTTGATGCTTTTCTAAATCCAACAACTCTATAACTTGATCAACTTTTTTATTTCTTTCTTCTTTACATTTATTTATCTGGCAATCAGCACTAAACTGTAAAGTTTGTCTAACTGTTAAGGATGCTAAAGATTGGGATTTTATTTATGATAAAGAAAAAAAATATTAATATTTATTAAATTATATATTGTAAGAAATTGATATGACTTACCCATATGATAATCTTCCTGATTAACATAAGATATTTTCTTATGGTGATTAACTGGATTGATATAATCACCATTAAACAAAAGAGTTCCTGTTACATTTTCACCATGTAATTGATTTGATAATACTCTATGTTTTAAATTAAGTTGAATTAATATTTATTAATATATTTATTTTTTACAATTATTTTTTTATTATCTATTTACCTAAAGAGTGAAGTTTTGCCACATCCCGGGGAACCTAATAATAAAGTAAGAGTTCCAGGTTTTAAATAAAAATTTAAATTATCTAAAATAACTAATTTATCTTTTCCCTCATGACCAACTGAAGAACTTAAATTTAAAGCATTTACTGTGATTCCATTACTATCTCCTTTAGTATGAAAATTTTCCATGTTTTATTAATATAAAATAATAATATTTATAAATTATTTATAGTAATGCATAAATAAAATAAAATAGTGGAAAAAAATAAAAAAAAAGAAATGGAATTAGAAATAAAAAATAAATAAAAATTAAAAAAAAATTGTAGAATATAATAGAATTTGTTATTTTAAAATAACTGTTCTATTATTAATTTTGGTAAAGAAAAAAAAAATTTTATTTTATTTTATTTCATTTTGAAACTATTTTTCATTTTTTTTTTATGTTTATTGCAAATTATTAATATCAATGTTTATGTGGATAACTAAATTTAAACTAAAAAACCAAGATTTTTTTAATTATGGTTGGCCAAAAAACTGGTTAAAAGTTCGATTTTAGTTTTTATTCTTCCATGAATCCATTTGACCATTCGAAGAATAGTATAAATTTTTTTATTAAAAAAATAAAAAATAAAATAAAATAAAATTAAATAAAATAAAATAAAAAATAAAACGTATTTATGTGATTATGAAAATTAGTAATAACATTATTTTTATATGAAATAAATTATTATTTATTTGTAATAGATATATAGATATGAATATAAAAATAAACAGCAACAATAAATAGAAAAAAAAAAGTTTTTAAAAAAAAGTGTGCTTGTCAAATTGACAGCAGCATATGATTAATATAAATTAATTTGAAATGAAAATAAAAGTAAAAATAAAAAATTAAAAATTAAAAAAAAATTAAAAAAAAAAAAAAAAAAAAAATCTTTTTTTTTTTTTTTTTATTTTTTTTTTTATTTATAATTATATTTTTTTTTTTTTTTTTTTTTTTTTTTGAAAAATAATAATAATAGTAATAATAATAACTTTTTTTTTATTAATGAAAAGATAAAATTAATTATTTGTTTTCTTTTTTAATTTGTTAATCTAAAATATTAATTTTTTTATTTTTGTTATCATTTGTATTTTTTTTCGCCATACAATTTTTTTCGTCGACGGTCTTTAGAAATTATTTATATTATGAACGAAATAGAAAAAGATGGTAATGAAGATTCATCAATAAAAAATGAAGACTCAGATATCAATAACAATAACAATAGCAGCAACGATAGTATTACCGATTCATTAAATAATTCAGTTTTAGGTAAAGGTTCATTGGAATCACATGGTGATACAACTTGCGACAGTAATGAAGGAACTCCAATAAAAAGATCGAAAATAGAACCACCCAAACATGCTATTTTATCATCACCGCAAATGGTTACGGCATCTAGATCGTCACTATCTTCTTCAAAATCAAATATACCACAAAAACCAAATCTTAGCATCAAACAACCACCGTCAAATACTACAACCACACCAATTAAAGAAAGGAGAGAAACTACAAAACTAAAAACACCAAAAAAAGAAGATAAAAAATTAACCAAATCTAAATCAATCGATGATTTTGAAAAAGATGATTCAGAATATTATTTAAATAATAGTTATAATAATAATAATAATGATGATGAGGATGAAGAAGATGATGAAAAATATTCAAAAGGTAAAAGGAAACCTAAAAAAGAAAAGAAAACAGAAGAAGAAAAGGAAAGAGAAAAAAAAGAAAATAAATTAGAAAAAGAAAGAAAGAAGGAAAGAGAAAGAAAAGAAAAAGAGCTTGAAAGAGAAAAGAAGAGAAGAGAAAAAGAACTGGAAAAAGAAAGAGAAAGAGAAAGACAAAAAGAAAAAGAGATTCTAAGGCAAGAAAAAAGAGAGAAAAAAGAAAGAGAGAGAAGTGAAAAAGAAAGAGAAAGGGAAAATAGAGAAAGAGAAAGAGAAGCAGCAGCAAATGGAGTTGTTTATAATAGTGGTATTTCAATAAATAACATCAGTTTATCGACCTCAACTAATGAAGCACCAATACCTCCATTACCAATTACACCAAAAAGAAAAGGAGCACCCAAAAAAGATCCATTAGAGAAAAAAACACCAATAATCAAAAAAGAAAAAATCAATCCAAAAAAAGAAGATTTCGAACAATTTTTATCAAAGAACCCAAGCAGCACATTTTTAAATGAATACGAATCACAGGTCGATGCAGAGATTAGGAAGAATAAAACTTTATTGGGAACAGGTGAAAAAGAAAATACAGAGTTTGAACAAATGCAACTATTACAAAATCAAGTTTTTTCAAATGATTTAATTTATAGATACTTGCAGATGAATGGTCAAGCAATAGGCCCAGATACTCCACAATTTCAATCTCCAAGTTTATTTGGTCAGTCAGCAAGCGGATCCAATGGTTTCAGTTTGAATAGTAGTACAGGAGGTATTTCAGGTTTAGCTGAAGATTCATCCAGTTTAAATTTAAAGAAACCAAGAATTTTGAAGAGCGATCATCCAAAGAATAAATTATTCAAAACTTCAAAGAAATTAGAAAAGCTTCACAATCGTTATATTAGATACCATCAACCTGAACCCTCACTTCGTGGCGCTTGGACAATTCATGATGATTATGTTTTGATCGAAAGCCTTCAATTTGCCCACTCATTTGAAGATATTGCAAAATGTAAAGAATTTTCAAAATCATATACAGCAGAAGAAATTGAAAAAAGATGGAAAGCAATGCTTTTGGATCAAGATACAGCAGATGAAGTCTCAGGTATGATGGCATTAAATCCATATAAAGCAAAATCGCCACAGATGACCACAGAAGAAAATCAAGTTTTAATAAATGCACCTGTTAATCTCAGTAGAGCAAACTTTATTAAATTATTACAAGATAATAGAACAGTTTTTCATCATAGTAGAACATCAAAATATCTTCAATCAAATTATAGATCAATGCTATTACATCAAGATGTTACAAAAGTACCAAATTATATAAAATATTTAATTGACCAAAAGAGAAAATTAAACACTAGTGAATACACACAGCATCAAATCA